>NW_018219117.1:8220-9663 GCF_001263595.1 Phalaenopsis equestris | reverse complement strand
GCGTAAAAGAAAGCATTAAATACATAAAAAAAAATATACCTGTTGGAGATTCTTATTTTTGCACATAAATTTTAAAAATACTGCAGGTGCTAAAATAAAAACTACAAGGCTAAAAACATTAAATTGCACATAATACATATAAAATTTGCTAGAAAGAGCTAATCACAAAACATAACAAAGTGCTGAAAATAACAACATAACTAAACTAAATTCTAAAAATAAAAACAGACTTCCACATTACAGTTTCACATAACATAACAAATAAAGTCTAAACAACATCACAACACAAACATACAATCACACAATATAAACACAAACAAACAAAATAGATCACCAGTCAATATCATCTTCGCCTTCATCTACATCCAACTTCTGCTGCTGATATGGAGTAAACACAGGGTGAACAGGGAACTGAACTGAATGTTCTCCCCTCAGATATCTATCTAAAGCATCATCATAAGCAGCATCATACTAAAATTTTTATCGAATCAAATCATTAGTCTGAGCATTTCTAGCTTCCATATTATGCATCCTATAATCCATCCTCAAAATATCTCCCTGTTGTCATCATCTGATCCAAAAGTTCTCTGTTACTCAGGTCACTAGAAGTAGGCTCACTAGGGGTTTAAATTGTTGATTCTTAATATCTGATGGTAGAATATCACTTATGATATAATTTAATATATCTACATACCACGGTATATATATTTCATTAATATTATATAATTTTTCATCAGTGAAATTTTCTAAAATTTCATTTGCAAAATTAGTTAATATTTCTTTTTCTAGTCTAAACAAATAATCAGCTATTTGATTATCATTTCCCTTTCTATCAACTACAATAAAATCAAACTCTTGCAATAGAAGTATCCATTTAATTAATCTTGGTTTAACATCCTTCTTTTATATCAAGTATTTGATAGCAGAATGATCTATATGCACTATACATTTGGTTCCAATCAAGTAAGGTCTAAATTTATCAAAGGCATAGAAAATAACCACTAACTCTCTTTCAGTAGTAGAGTAACTAATTTGAGCATCATTTAGAGTTTTACTAGCATAATATATTACTTTGACAACTTTGTTGTGTCTTTGTACTAGCACAATTCCAGTAACGTAATCACTAGCATCACAAATTATTTCAAATGGTTTCTCCCAATCAGGTGGAATTATTATATGTGCAGTGATTAATTTTTTTTAATAGTTCAAATAATTTTGTATATTTCTCATTAAAATCAAATTTTGTATCTTTTTGTAAAAGTTGGCATAATGACTTAGTTATTTTTGAAAAAAAAATTATATAACGCATGTAGA
Source organism: Phalaenopsis equestris (assembly GCF_001263595.1). NCBI lineage: Eukaryota > Viridiplantae > Streptophyta > Magnoliopsida > Asparagales > Orchidaceae > Phalaenopsis > Phalaenopsis equestris. The sequence continues at coordinate 8,349 of NW_018219117.1, read as the reverse complement.
AACCAGCATGTCCTAGAAAACTTCTTACCCCTCTAATCGTAGTAGGAGGTGGTAATTTCTCAATAACTTGAATTTTTGCAGGATCTACATCCATGTCATTTTCAGAAATTTTATGCCCAAGTACAATTC
>NW_018219117.1:0-6713 GCF_001263595.1 Phalaenopsis equestris | reverse complement strand
TCCCTTTCCCTGAAGGCTAACTCTCGCTTTAGTTCTTAAACACTAAGATCAAATTGGGGGTTTTAGTGTGTCACCCTAATATCTCCAATTCTACACCCAACAATGTATATTTCCCTATTTATTTGCACTTAACTCCACGAACAAAATACTCCTTCATGGAATTAAATGTGATTCTCACTCTGTTGTAAAACTCATACTCCATTTCCTAGATCATATGTTTCATAACATATTTTAACAATTCAATTGGCCTGATCGAAAAGTAAATTAAGAACCAAGTTGAAAAACCATCACAATTTATTTTATATTTTAACAGTAGCACATCCAATTTATATCTTCATTTCACATATCTCAGAGTAGGGAGAAAGATAAAGGAAACTACTCAGACTTCATGAGAAATATACAATAAAAAAAAATTTCATATATAAAAGAAAGTTCATACAATAATAATAAACAAAGAACACTTATCTGAAATTCTTTTTTAAACAAAATCCCTTGTAGCCTCTCTTAGGAAATGTAGGACGAAGAAATCTTTCTCTTCTCTCCCTCTCCATCACTCTTAGAGAAGAATTCACACTTAAACTCACCACAAAAACTCAAAACCATAATGAAAATAAATGACTAATGGTGTGGAATAGAATGTCGTGAAAGAAAGTGGAAAGTGGTTGAAGGGTGCGAAGCGGCGCGAAGGGGGGCTAAGAACAATGAAGAAGGCTCTTTTCTGATTAATTTTGACTCTAAATTGAGCTTAGGGTCCGTTTTCCAATAGGTGCATCCAAAAAACTCTTCAAAAAGAGTCCAAATTCGTTGAATCTTCTAAAAATAGGGCGTGAACCAACACTGGTGCCATCAGCACTAGTGGTTCGTAAATAAAATCCGTGCTTTCTGTCAAACGACGCCGTTCGTGCCCAATATGGGGTCGTCAGCGCTGAACAATTCTTCAAAAACTCCATTTTGACTCCAAATTCCATCCTTTTTGCTCCAAGTCCTAAAAATCAACAACAATAAAACATAAAAAATACTATCATTTAAAGTGCAATGTCACAAAAAAATGAGTATAAAATATGATTCTAAATTGCATACATTTTTTTGTGTATTAGTTGCCCAAACTAGTAGAGTCTTTTCTTCCCGGCATAATGTCTTTATTGGTTATCATTCTCTACATTGTTTTCACTTACGGAGTTGGATGTAAGTTCTTATGATTTCCATCTCGATTAGGTCTCCTCATACATAATTATATCCTCCAAAACTATTAAAATTGAAATCAAAATTAAATTTTTATTAATACATCCAATTAAAATCAAATTTTTGCCACGACTGTCAGCTTTTCTCATCGTTATTTCCAGAATCCCCTTCCTTTTTCCCCAGGGAGAGTTCCTGCTTACTCCCCAGATAAAATCTTGGGAAGTTATTGCCCTCACTTTTGTTTTAGGTTTAGTTTCCTTCTTTGTAGCCTAGGATCTAGCCATAGGACTTTCTTGTTGACTATTCATAGGGGACTAGTAAAGGAGCTCTTACCATTAGAAACTCTAAACTCTTCTTTGCTCAATTTGAAGTTCCAAAAATTGGTCCTAACCTCTAACATTTATTAGGTGGGGCCAATATGGGGGAGCTCAAAGGGAGTCCCCATAGAACTGTTGAGCTTTAGGGTGGACCCTTGGTGGTGTGTCCTTCGTCAGTTTCACAAATACACACTGATACCACCCACTTACACTCACAACCTCAAACATTAGCCAAATTTGCTTAGTTGGTCCCTTAACTTTTTGGGAAGCTCATATAGATGGTCCCTTAAACCATTAGCCCTAGGCTAGGGTTCAGCTGAAACCAATACATTGATGACCCAAAGTAGAGAATTCTATTGGTCTATGACTCAAGTAGGGTGGTTGTGTGGTTGTCAACCCCCATCCTAGTAAAATACCTAATTTAGCCTTTTGTCCCCACAACCTACCCCAATTTACAAAAAACCCTTGAAACCTCAATTCTGACCAAAATCTCAAAAATTAATTTTTCACAAATCATTTCAAACCATTTGAAACCACCCAAATTGCCTAAAACACCCAAAAATTTTCAAAATTACCAAAACACCGCTGATTTTGACAAAATTACAAAAGTGCCTCTGGTGACCCAAACTGTCCCAAAATGTTCAATATCATTTCAAATGTCCCCAAAAGCAGTTTGGACCAGTCCATTGAGCCTAATTAGGCCAAATTTGATTAAATGCCCGAAATTTCCCTTAAAGGCCCAATTACCCCAATTCACCTCCATTGTCCACCAATTTAATTTCAATTTTACCCAATTTCAATTTTAAACTCAAATTCATCATGCCTAAAATTGATTGAAACAAAATCCAAGTTAAATTGGACCCAATTTTAAGCATAAATCCTAAGCCCAACTAAAAATCCCCAACCTAGCCAAAATTTCATCAACTTGAACCCCCAAACCTATCCAATTACCCCAATTTTGAATCCTAAACTCTTTACAACACTCCCCCACATCCAATTGAACCCTCAACTGGCCTTTGTCAAGCCCCAATCTCACTCAAATTTAACTTGGACCAAAATCCCCAATTTTGCCCCAAACTCCAAATTCCACCTAATTAAACTTCATAACCCCAAAATTTCCACTGAATTGGTATTTAAAACTATTCATGGTAATCCCTTGGACCAATTTGAACCATCAATTGGGTCTAATCAAAGCCCTAGCCAATTTCAAAGCTAAGGCTAACCCAAATCCACCAAAATTGGCGATGATCCAAAATCCATCAAATTGAGCTTTCAAATCAACTTAAAAATCACTCAATTATTTTTTTAAACTCCTTGTGATAGTTATTTACACTATTCTAACCAATCAGTTGATCTTAATGCCATGACTAGACTAAAATCAAATCTAACTCCAAGCCAAAATGCCCAAAATTGAACCCATGCTTTAAAGTTGACCAAACCAAATCAAATTGATCAAGTCGAAGTCACCACAACCACCCTTTGGACCTAGTGATCATGCTAGACCCACCTAGCCCACCCTATATGATCCATGGACTAATGGTCCCTTTATTTATGGGATCACTTCTCATATTTGTCTTAATCCATGATTTCTTTGCCATCAACCTTAACCATTCAGAGTTAATCATCATTAACCTCCCTCTAGCTCCCTTGACTCTTCTGGCAACCATCTCTGGCCCTGCTGGCTAGAATAGTGGTCGGAAAATGCCAAAACTGAGAGCCACCTTATTTTAAATTAAGTCCATTTCACCCATCCATGTTGGCTCATCCCAATTGGTCTTTGGCACTCTTCTGTCCTCCACATAAGCTATTAATTGAACTTGAATTGAAGCCCAAACAACCACCCTAAGCTCCTCTATTTAAACTTCCTCTCCTAATTCCAAGTAAACAAATTGATCAATTTCCTTGGGGAGACTCTATAAGATTGCTTCCAGAGACTCTTCAAGAACTCCTGGGCTTAAGCCTACCATTTTACCCCTTTGAATCCCTCTGCGAGAGCTCAATTTTGAGTTCAAAATCCAGGGGTTTTCTGCCACTTGATCCAAACCTCTTATAACTCCAACATGACTCTTCCCTTAGCTTTATTAAGCTAGAATAAGAAGTTTTCAATCAAAACCCCTCGTCCCAGACACTCTAACCCACCTCTATACCAAGGCCGCTCCACCTTTTCCTTGAACTTCTATCTAGACCCTATTTCAGTTCAAAGAGACACTTAAAGGAGGTTCGCTAGCTCACAAGGAAGCTTCCACAAGCACCAAATTGAGGCCTCACCTCTTGGGCAAAGTTATAGACTCCTATATCTATATATATAATTTAAAAAAAAAATAGTATTTTAATTTTTAAAAATATGAGCCCGCACTAATCTCATATCCTCAGTAGTTTAAATAAATGAGCCTAACACCGCAAGCAATGCATCTATCCCGAAGGGTAGACACACTACTTACTGGTGAGGCTCGATTAAATAAACTAAAGAATTTTTGGCATCCATTTAAGTCTGCAAAAAACCATTTTTTTGTTGACCAACAAGTTCCCCTGTTTAACACAAAAAAATTAAATAGGGTATTTATTAAGTTGGGTACTTAAAAGTTCTTATAAGGGAAAGCCACTATATTTAATTATATTTTAGATAATTGAAGTCACCTAAGAAGATTCTCTATAAAAATCATGAAATATTGTCTTCAAGGAGTTCAAAAAGATAGGATTTTTCAAAAGAACAGACAAAGAGGTATGAAATGCGAATGACTCAAATTTGTTACATTTTATTTTGGAATCCAAAGGAAGAAGAACTAGGGGATATTTAACTAATTTATGGGATATTCAACTTATTTATGGGAATGACTCAAATTTGGCACATTTTATTTTGGAATCCAAGGAAGAAGAACTAGGGGATATCATGGATCCTGAGGAGTAACTAGTGACTTCCCAAGCTACCCTATGGTTTGACTTCATTTTAGAGAAAAAATATTATTTAAATGTTACATCCTACCAATTTTATTAATTTACGCTTACAATTATACGAGACAGTCGCACAAATAACATGGAAGATCTGAGGAATTAGGTCATAACGAATGACAACGTCAAAATTCTAAAATAAGTTAGGGTTTAAATTGTATAGCAGATCCATACGTAGTCCTAAAGAAAAATTTGAGGATTTATGTCGCACTAGGTAGACGACCTCAAAATCCTATGACTTGTTGTTTAATTCTAAGAAAAGTTGTGTTGTCATAGCTCATCATGCTTATGTGGATTGTTGTTGTAGAAGGCTACCCACAAACTTTGCATCAGGCTCCTCAATGAAGTAGCGGTCCTAAAGTCTAAGGTTTAAGGGTTTAAATGACAAGTTCGAAGTTGAATCTTTATGGGGGGTTAAAGTTGATTAGAACAACACCTGGTAGGATCCCACAGTTCCCTCATACTGGTAGCACTATTTTCTTTTGAATTTACTTTGCTTAAACCAGTTGTAAAACCCATTGAAATCGAGGAGATCTCATTAATAGCCGTTGGTTACCTCCTTCAAAGGACTCCCATAAATTCAAAAGGACGTTTTATGTTTAGTGACATTTCAAATGATTTCTGGTTACCTTTGACATGATAAATCCAAGCAGTTGAATATCCCCTAGTTCTTAGTGGATGACTTTAAATATGGGATCTTTCAGCTTAGTGGATCAACTTAGTGGATGACTTTAAATATGGGATCTTTCAGCTTAGTGGATCAACTTAGTGGATGACTTTAAATATGGGATCTTTCAGCTTAGTGGATCAACTTAGTGGATGACTTTAAATATGGGATATTCAAATGATTTCTGGAAGAAGAACTACTTGGTTGCGCAAAATATATAATTATTTTTGCACAAAAATAAATTTTTTTTTTATAAAATCAACTTTATTACTTAAACTTAATCAAATAATTTTCAAATTTTTACAAGGGGTTAAAATAATTTTTCTACATAATGTGGATTTGATTTTAGTAATTTTTTGTTAATATTAAATTTAAATAATTTAATACAGTATATAAACATTTAATTAAATATAGAAATGTACAAAAAATATTCTAACCATCATGATATTTTTCTAAGCTCCTCTGATCATAGGGAACCTACTAAAATTTATCCCATAATTTTTTCAAGTGATATTTTAATTTAATTAATTTACTTAAGCCAGAATAGCCATCTAAGCTTGAAATTAGGGTTAGAAGCATAGAGATTCTTTATGACCTTGGAAAACTCAGAGAACATCTCCTCTGTTCTAAGGAACAAACCCTAAATATCTCAGGCCATAGTGAGCAATATTTAATCAAAATAAATTAAAATACCATAGAGACTATTTAGTTAATGAAAAATCAGAGTCAACCAATATGTTTTATTTTTAGTAAACATTATTCTCCTCTGTTCACTGAGCAAGAGGGTATTTTTATTTTACTTTTATATTTTTTATGCAAAGTTATGGATTTTCAAAGGTCTGGCATTTAAATATTTCAATAAAATCCGTATTTATCTATCTAAACGCGTAGCGCTAGCTGGATCCTCGTACGCCTCAAGCTTTCCACATGGCGATCCGCCATTTGATGTCTCCAGCCATGTACTTGCCTCATCAGCCCACTGTATCGCTGCATCTTGGCGTCTGACTCCATCTCTAGCATTCATTGAAAAAAATGCGGAAATGAATGTTATCCTTTCATCATCGCCAATCTCCCTAATCCGAGAGCCGGTCAAATTCAAACCTTAAGATCTCTCTTGATACTCAACCAAATCACATGGAGTTTGTTCCTTCACCTTTATCTACTAAATATGAACACATTTATATGGTTTATATGGCATGAAATATAGTATATACGCATGGTAAACCAAATTAAGCCTGATTTGAGGAGAGAGTTCAATACCTTTGTTTGAGGGGTGAGGCCTCAATTAGATGGTTAGAGAAACTTGAGAGGAGTCCAAATAACATTCAGATGAGCTCTTGTGCTGTGGTGAAATGTCTAGGTTTAATTTTGATCAAAGCCATCCTCAGGTGTTGGTCCAGGGTAATGCTAGAGGCTCTCTATGATGGGGATTTTGTGGCGGATAAACTCCTCTCACTCTAGAGATGGTGTGGAGCAAGTAAATTTATAGTTTTTTACACTGTAGAGTTGTGACAGAAAGTGTTCTCATTTTAGGGTAAATTTTAGTTGTGAAATTGGCTCTAAGTGGTGGCTATGTGTGGCTGAGAGCAGGGAAATTG
>NW_018219116.1:0-560 GCF_001263595.1 Phalaenopsis equestris | reverse complement strand
ATAGAAAGGGTGTGGATTGGAACTACTGAAGAAGGGTTTTGGTAGAAAATAGTAGTGGAACAAAAAACTGGAACAGAAACCTGTATATTGCCAACATTGTAAAATGTTTGGAAATAATGTGGAAAGGTGCTATGGACTACATCCTCCACCTAAAAGAAGAACTTTTGGGGACAGAATTGATACTTCTTGGGCAGCAGAGACAGATGGAATAAAAATGGCTACTAATGCTACTGTTGTTGATGCTGAAAACACAATTGGGGTTGTGCCCAATAATATTATTGGGGAGCAGAAGGAAGCTATATTTATTAACAATAAAGTGAAGGGAAATGTAATACAAGATGACAACTTACTTAGTATTAACCCAACTAGGGTTGAAGACCAGATAATTAACATTTTGACAGATGTCTTAACTGAAGATTGGCAAGTTCAAAAGAAGTAATAAGAAGAAAAAATGCAAGCTAGATCTTAAACAGCCTATGGAGGGCCCATCTACTTTGGAACACCATCCAAGGACTAGGGGGAAAAGGAGGACCTTCTCTCAATGATAAAGTTCCTTGTTT
>NW_018219115.1:0-1281 GCF_001263595.1 Phalaenopsis equestris | reverse complement strand
GAGTCTAGGCTGAGATCTTAGAGTTTGAGTGTGGAAGGGCACGGGATAATTCTATCGGGGACCTTGACGGGGAACCGTTTGATCAAGCGTGTATCAAATGGACGGAGGAGATCGAGCCAGACAACGCTTCGGGACATAAACAACAGGCCGAGTCAGTAGCTACGTGGATGGCGGCGTCCAACCAGAGCGCGCCACACATGCCTTCGGAGCTGTCTAGAATCTAGTCAGCACGCGCTGTTTAAATAGATAAATAAGGCTTTTTCTTATTTATTTAAATACTCTTAACTTAGAAAATTCATAATTTTGTGTAGAAAAATCACAGAAATAAAATAAAAATACCCTCTTGCTCACTAAACAGAGGAGAACAATGTGGAACTAATTTTCAAGTCCATTTGATGCATAAAATATTTTTAATTAATTAAATACTATTTGAAATCATTTGATTCTCCATGCATATTAGCACATTACCTTGGCTTGAAATTTTAACATATTATAGCCTCTGTCAAGGGGGAAATTTTCTAATTTTTCCGAAGTCAAAGGAGGTTCCTATACAGAGATCCATATTTTTTAAGATCTTCCACAATATTCCAATAATAATGGAAATTAGCATATTGATTATAAATTTCTAAGAAAATTTTGGAAGGTCCACCATGACTATGGAAACCTTTGGAAATAATTTCATGTGTTAAGTCATTTAAAATACCCTTAAATTTCCCAAATACTAAATCACAAAAATAATTAATTTTAGAAAATATAAACATTTAAATGACATGATTTTTGATCTCCACTGTGGTTTATGATCTGTAGAACTCATCACAAAAATTTCAAAATATTTTGAGTTCATTTTACAACTTAAGTTGATTTTTAAAGATAAATACCACTTTTGGAATTTAAATGATTCTTAAAAATCAAAATATAGCTCAAAAAATTATGAAACTTTGTTTTTTAAGTTTTCTGTGATCAGGGTTATTTTCTAAAAATAAAATTATATTTATAATAAAAACTTGATTTTTAACTTATTTTAAATATTTAAATAATTAAAAATCCATAAAAATGACAAAAATAATAGAACTCATGGAAATGTTTTAAGTTGCTTCCTAATCACTTAGGAACAATTAGAATATTTTTCCTGATTCTCTAAATAAATATATTGAATTTCAAAGCTTAAGAATAATTTTTAAAAGGCTGAAAATGAGTTTTCAGTAAAATAATTCCAATAAATCAATCAAAAAACAAAAAAAAAATGTAAAATTTGTTCCTCTGAGTTCTCTAACCTTAGGG
>NW_018219114.1:9211-10690 GCF_001263595.1 Phalaenopsis equestris | reverse complement strand
GAATCTCTCAGTTGGGTCCAAAGGCTTCCAAGGTAGAAGTACCTTTTACCAATTTTCATAAGATACTTAGAACTGACTGCAAAGTAAGAAAATTTTGGAAGGATGTCCAAGCCCATAAGTTGATCCATGAACGATCAGACCCAAAACAGACTTCACAATTATAGATCCAATATCGATCGGTAGTCCCATTTGGATGCAGTATTTCAGAATAACACTTTCCTTAGAAAGTTTATCGATCCTCACCGTCAGTAACAGTTTTGCAGAAATGAAGAAGTGCCCGTGTTTTGAAATGAGGTTTAACAGTGTTGCAGAAAAACTAACATACATGTTTTCTCTCATTTTCCAGTCTTCAGTTTCGTCCGTTAAATATTGGTAAATTTCATTTATCAGGTTTCTTGTTCGGACAAAGTTGGAATAATGGAAGACAAGAATGTTCTCGATCATATATAATTCATTGATTCGTGCAGGAGTAAAAGTTAACCATTTACCTCACACATAGACGTCCCTAGTTGATTATACGCAAATTAGCATAAAATTCCTTCACCACAGGAACAGCCACAGCGGCAGTAGTGTAGCACAACACTTCCCATCTTCGCCGCACAATCATCTCTTCAATTGTCGTCGATGGATTGTTCAATCCTCAATTTATGAATCCTCATTCCTTGATTAATCTTTTCTTTGCCAGTACCTTATTGAAGATTTGTTGTGCTTCCACACTAATGAACTTTCTCCGATTGAACACTCACATTCTATGGTTTTCACGAGAATTGGAAGCCATAGGGATGAATTTGGTGGAGTTTGACTTCGTTCTTGGGGAAATATGAACTTTGGAATCAAATTTGGAAGTTCTAAAGGGGTATCTCCCGCCTAAAATCGCCAAAAATCACCCATTCAAACTCTAGAAACCGCCATCCTGTCGGTCTCGCCATCGGCGGCATCGAGGGAGCCGTCGGCTAGCCTTTAGAATTTAATTTCCTGGACTCTCGGCAAAAACCCGCCATCGGCGCCCAAGGTAAAAATTGCACAGTTTTGCTCTGGTCCAAATGCGTTCTAATTTTTCTCTATGGATTCAATTTTTATGATGATTCAAGGGTAAATAAGAGTAGTAGAGTTCAATACTACCACAAAGTAATGATAGTTTCAAACAAAAATACTATAATCACAATAAAAATAAGGATGACTATGGGTTACCTCCCATAAAGTGCTAGGTTTAATGTCGTCAGCCCGACCTATTCAAATATTATTCAGGTTGATTGACCTTTAAAATCTATTTAAAATTTGGTCTTTTACCCTCAAAATACGGCTTTAATCTATGTCCATTTACTTTAAATCTATCCCCAGTTTTTTGATCTTCAATTTCAACAGCTCCATAAGTATAAACTCGAGTCACAGTAAAGGGTCCTAACCAATGAGACTTAAATTTCCCAAGGAATAATTTCAGCCTAGTGTTGTAAAACAAAACGGCTTGTCCTGGTTCAA
>NW_018219114.1:7739-8978 GCF_001263595.1 Phalaenopsis equestris | reverse complement strand
AAACTTCAGCTAACCCACTGGTTTGAGGGTGATAGGCAGTAGATATTCTATGATAATATTAAACTTTTCTACCAATCTCTGAATATATTTATTCCTAAAATGGGATCCTTCGTCAGTGATAATCATTCTCGACATTCCGTATCTAGTGAAAATATTTTTCATTAAAAATCTTGAAATACTTTTAGCATCACAACAAGGTAAAGCTTGTGCTTCAATCCATTTTGAAACATAGTCTACTGCAATTAATATGTATAAGTTCCTAAATGAAGGAATAAATGGTCTCATGACATTTCTGAATGATTAGATCAGTTTCTTCATAAGGTACACATCTTCTCATAATAAGATCCTTACATTTTTCTATAAATAAGGCTCATCTCAAAAATATGCTTTCGCATCATGAATGAATTTTCTTTGTTGTTGCAATGTCAGCATAGGTGGCAAAATATTACTTAAAATATAATTAACAATATCAGCATACCATGGTATTTTCCACTAATTAATTTTATAAAGTTGTTTATCAGGAAAACTGTTTGTAATTTCATTGTCGATGTGAGATAATTCATGATTTTCTAATCTTGACAAATGATCAGCAGTTTGATTATCTGTTCCCTTTCTATCAATAACCACAATATCAAATTCTTGCATCAAAAGTATCCATCTAATTAACCTTGGTTTGACATCCTTCTTTTGCATTAGATATTTAATAGCAGAGTGATCAGTGTGCATAATAAATTTAGTCCCAATTAAATAAGATCTAAATTTGTCTAAAGCATACACAATAGCCACTAACTCTTTTTCAGTAACAATATAGTTAATTTCAGCATCATTAAGGGTTTTACTAGCGTCGTATATAACTTTAAAAATCTTATCATACCTTTATCCAAGAACTGCTCCAATAGCATAATCACTAGCATCACACATCAGTTCAAATGGTTTCTCCCAGTTAGGTGAAACTATAATAGGGGCTGTGATTAATTTTTTCTTTAATAACTCAAAGGCATTTAAACAATTTTCAGTGAATTCAAATTTTTTGTCCTTTTCTAAAAGTTGGCATAGATGTTTATTAATTTTTGAAAAATCTTTAATAAATTATCTGTAAAAACCAACATGTCCAAGAAAACTCCTAACCTCTCTTACATTAGTAGGAGGTTTTAATTTAGATATAACTTGAATTTTTGCAGGGTCTGCTTCCATACCATTTTTTGAAATTTTATGCCCTAACACAATTCCTCCTGCAAC
>NW_018219114.1:3376-6944 GCF_001263595.1 Phalaenopsis equestris | reverse complement strand
TTAATTTAGATATAACTTGAATTTTTGCAGGGTCTGCTTCCATACTATCTTTCAAAATTTTATGCCCTAACGCAATTCCTCCTGCAACCATAAATTGACATTTCCCCCAATTTAGAACTAAATTAATTCTCTTGCATAACTCCAAAACTTTTTCAAAATAATTTAAGCATGTGTCAAATGATGTTCCAAAAATAGAGAAATCATCCATAAATACTTCTAATCCATCATCAATTAACTTACTAAATATAGACATCATACATCTCTGTAATGTTGCAGGTGCATTACATAATCCAAAAGGCATTCTTCGAAAAGCAAAAGTTCCTAAAGGACTAGAAAATGTTGTCTTTCCTTGATCCTCATGAGCAATAGGAATCTGATGGTAACCGATATATCCATCTAGAAAACAAAAATATTTGTGCCCAACAAGTCTATCTACCATTTGGTCTAAAAATGGTAAAGGGAAGTGATCTTTTCTAGTGGCAGTGTTTAATTTTCTATAATCAATGCAAATATGCCACCAGTAACTCGTCTGATAGGTATTAATTCATTATTCTCTTTTGTTTCAACAGTCACTCCTCCTTTCTTTGGAACACAATAAATTGGACTTACCCAAGCACTATTTGAAATAGGATATATAATTCTAGTATCTAACCATTTAAAATTTCCTTCTTAACTACTTTCATCATTGGGTTTAATCTCCTTTGTGGATCAACTCTTGGTTTATATCGTTCATCTAGTATAATTTTGTGCATACAGATCAAAGGACTGATTCCCTTAACATCAGCTAAGGTCCAACAAAAAGCTTTCTTATATCTTTTTAATGTATCTAAAAGTCTTTGCTCTTGCAAATCATTTAATTCCAAAGATATAATAACAGGTATAGTTTTCTAGAAACACATACTTCAAGTGGTTAGGCAATATTTTCAACTCAAGTTCAGGTGGTTTTCTAGAAACACATACTTCAAGTGACGGAACTAGATTCTTATCAGCTTTTTTTGTAATATCTAGCATCTCAAATTTTTCCTGAACATAATATAATTCTTCATTTTCTATTTCGTCCAAAATAACTTCATCACTATCTTCAAATTGTTCTTTCTCCTCAAAATGTAACTCTCTTAGGATATGTAACTGAATGATCTGCTAACTGAAGAGTTACAGAAGTAGGTGAGACTTCTCCTAATCCTAATCTTTTGAAAATTGATAGAGACATATGATTAATGCTGGCTCCCAAATCACATAAAGCTCTTCCATAAAATTTTTCGCCGATAGCACAAGGTATAGATAAACTACCTGGATCTTTTAATTTTTCAGGAAGCTTTTTCTGAATAACTGCACTACACTTTTCGCTAAGTGCAATAGTTCATTATCAGTGAACTTCATTTTCTTGTTCAGAATATCTTTCATAAATTTCACAAAATTGGGCATTTGCTCTAAAGCTTCTACGAAGGGAATATTTACCGTTAATTTCTTAATAATTTCTAAAAACTTAAAAAATTGTTTATTCTGTTTATGTTGCTTTAATCTTTGAGGAAACGGTGGTGGGGGTTTCTCCACAGTAATTTTTAGTAAGTGGATATTCTAATTCTGGGTATTCATGATCCTTTTCTTTTTTTATATCCATTTCTCTTTTTCAGTTTCCGTTTCTTTCTGTACTCTTGTTTCCAATTCTTTTCCACTTCATAATTATATCACTTTTATTTATTCTTTTCCTTGATCTTTAGGATTTGGTTCCACAGTACTAGGGAAAGTTCCTAATTTTTGGTTACTAAGCACAGTAGCGATATGCCCTAATTGATTTTCCATATTCTTAATAGCAGCTCCTTTATTTTGTAATTGATTTCCTTGATTCTGCAATTGTTGGCCCATGTTTAATATCTTCTCTTCCATAGACAACTTCTTTTCCTTAATTTGAGTGTTACTATTAAATCCTGGAGGATAAGAAGGTCTATAATTAACATTTCCTTGGTTGGATGAATTTCCTAATGGGTTCACTGGGTTGTTCGCCCATTGTTGATTTGTAGCAGAATTATTATTCCAATTAAAATTTGGATGATTCTTCCAACCTGGGTTATAATAGTTCGAATAAGGATTGTTGGGTCTATTGATAGCATTTAAAGTCTCTTTATCCTTTCAGAGAGCCATTGAAAATTGTTGGTAGCCATCTCTTCTATTAACAAATAAGCCTCATCAAAAGGTTTTGATATTAAAGAACCACCAGCCGCAGCATCTATAATGGATCTAAGTGATCCCACTAATCCATTAGAAAAATTTTGAGTTATCAACCATTCTGGTAACGAATGATGAGGGCACTTCCTACGAAGATCTTTAAATCTCTCCTAAGCTTCATATATTGAATCTCCATCAATCTAACAAAATGATGTTATGTCATATCTAAGTATAGTAGTTTTGGATGGAGGGAAATATTTGGATAGAAATTTCTGTGAAAGTTCTCCCCAAGTTCTAATAGATCATGTAACCCAAGTTTTGATTGAACCCATTGCTAATGAATTGAGCCATATCTTAGCTTTATCCCCTAAGTGAAAAAGGAAAAATTCTAAGTCTAATAGTATCGTTTGAAACTCTATCATATTTCAAACTCTGTCATATTTAAAGGTAACACAAAGTTCTAAAAAACTAGCGAGGTGTAAATTAGGATCTACATTTGGTGTACCTCTGAATTGATTGTTTCGGACCATTTGGATAATAACAGGTTTAAGCTCAAATGAATTAGCAACTACATCAGGATTTTAGATAGATAAGTGAATTTCATCTGCTGTAGGATTTGCATAATCTCGTAGGGGTCTAGGTTGGTGTTCATTTTATATTCCTTGATTGTTCACGTTATTTTCCATTATGTCAGAATTTCTAGGTTCTCTTCTCAGTCTTCTAATTTTTTTATCAGTGCGTTCTAATTTCAAATCGTAGGGTATGAGATTTTCAGGTCAAAATTTATGCATATAATTTGAAATCAGTACACAAAAAATAGTTAATTAAATATGAAAATAAGTTGCAATTCCAGTAAAAATTTTCTAATAGTCCTAATTTGTCCGTTACTCTAATTATGATTCTTGTTTACTCCCCGGCAATAGCGTCAAAAACTTGACAGTGAGTTTATATATGCTTAAAAATACAAGTATTTAATACTGCTGCTAAAAGATTTAATTCCTCAGCAACCACACCAAAAACTTAACAACGGTTATAGATTCAATAAAGATGTACATATAAAATATTCAATAATGGTAAAGTCACACTTATCAATGCAAGTATACGTATCACTCAAGTAATATAGGGCTCTAATGGAGTCCTAGATATTAATCCCACAGTGAGTATTATTAGAACTACGAACTAATATTTTAGAAAATCAATACTTAATCACAACAATATGATTCAAATTGCTTATCTGTCACTAATAGACAATTGAAATAAATATGTAATTTTAATAACTCTTAAATAACTAATTATATTAATAAAGTTTTTAATGTGATATTCAATATATAAGAAAGCATCCTTCTCCTTGTCAAGAAATTATAGTGAATTGAATAAAGTGAATTAGTTCAAATTATATTGT
>NW_018219114.1:0-3256 GCF_001263595.1 Phalaenopsis equestris | reverse complement strand
TTCCCCTCGCCTGAGGGCTAACATCTACACTTCAGCACCCAAACGATAGGACCGAATTGGGGATTTTAGTCTGTCACTCTAAAATCTCCAATTCTACATCCGATAAATTTATTTCCCTATTTATTTGCACCCAACTTCCAAGGGCTTTGAACTCTCTGAATCTTGGATGTAATCTTCACTTTAGTTATAAAACTCAATATATTTTAATAAATCAATTGGCCAGATTGAAAGTAAATTAAGATCAAAGTGAAAAGATCGTACAAATTTCTTAACATTTTCATGCCTCAACCAATTCAAATCACCATTTCATAAATCTCAAGACAAGGAGAAAGACAGAGAAAACTACTCAGAACTCATGGGGAAGACACAACAAAACTCAGAATTCATATATAAAAGTAAAGTCATACAAACTACAACAAGTAAATAACACTTATCTATAATTCCTCCCCAAGTAAACTCTTCAAAGTTCCTTTGAATCTCTTCTTTTTATTACAGTACATAGAATTCCTCTTCAAAGCGGCAAGGAGGAAGAAATCTCTCACTTTCCCTCCACTCTTACAATTTCTCAAAGAATTCCTCACAATTAGACTCTCTATACACTACTGGGGCTCTTGGATGCTATTCTAACCTTCCAACTCCTACAACTCTTGAGCCTCTCTCTCGTTATTTTTGGCCAAATTCTTCTTTTAAGGATGTGGATGAGTTTTCCCAATGTGGATGAGTTTTCCGAGTTTTCCCAAGAGTTGCCCAAGCATCCCTTCAAAAATCGTGCACATTCAATGCACCTTTGGACATAACAGCCGATCTCACCGTCGGCGGGCTCGAGGGCGCCGTTGGCGAGCCTTCTAAATTATTTATTCTGGAGTCTTGGAAAATTCTTGCCATCAGCGCCGTTGGGCTCATTGTCGGTGTCGTTGGGCTCACCATCGGCGCCCTAGTTCAATCTTCACAATTTGGTCCTTTTCACTCCAAATTCGCTACTTTATGCATCTTTTTGCTCCAATGACTCTAATTCATCATTCCTACAACAAAACATCAAAAATACCTTTCTTTAAAGTGAAATATCATTAAAAACAGTGTAAAATAGGTATGAAAATCTCAACATATTTTCCTTCGGTCAATTCCTTGTTGAGGGAGATGATGAATCATTTGATTGACATTGAAGCAGGAAATTTTAAATGCATAAGAATTCAGTGGTACATAAAGAATTTTGTGGTATATATGTAAGTTATAAACTATTCTTGTTCTTCAATGCGGGAACCACGTGATGTTTAAATACATAAGAAGTTTGTAGCAGCCATTAAGCATTAAGCATTGTTGTTTAAATTGGTATGTATGCAACCATTAAGCATTTTTGGCAGCCTGCATAGACATGGAAGGCTGCTATTATTTTGAGGTATGAACATAAAGAATGTTTTTGTAAGCAGCACTTGCTATTTGTCTATGATGTTTTTGTAGGAACTGATTCTTGTTCTTAGTTTAATTGTATCTCCCAGATTTTCCTACTATGCAGCACTTGTTATTTGTCTATGATGCTTGCCTTCGTTCAAGCTGGCAAGTTATAAACTAATTCTTATTCCTTATTGAGAGAGATGATGAATCATTTGATTGACATTAAAACAGGGAATTTTAAATGCATAAGAATTCAGTGGTACATAAAGAATTTTGTGGTATATATGTAAGTTATAAACTGTTTGATTCTTGAGTCGGTTGTTGGGGAAAAGCAGCTGGCTGAAGATCCTCCTGGATCACTAGTGTATATAATAAAAAAGCTGAAGTTGTTAATGAAGCTTT
Organism: Phalaenopsis equestris; assembly: GCF_001263595.1. Lineage (NCBI taxonomy): Eukaryota > Viridiplantae > Streptophyta > Magnoliopsida > Asparagales > Orchidaceae > Phalaenopsis > Phalaenopsis equestris. Next base: position 1,462 of record NW_018219114.1, on the reverse strand, counting down.
AGGCATGTTTATTCTATTGTAAATATTTTCAAATACTTTTTTAAAATTCGATGTGGACTTATACGTTATAGGTAAATCTGTAGTAGTTGGTTGCCATCAGCTAGATACATTTACTAGGTTTCTGGTTTACACTTCTCTGGTATATACTCTCTTTTACTAACATACCATGAAAGGTTAAATCCTAGACCCCAAAGACCTGAATAGCTATTTGGGTGTCATGCATGCTGCCTCATAAGGACATCAAACTTAAAAAACTTGCTTTCTATCAGACATGTAAGGCCTATTATACACTTTATACTCTTCAGTTATGTTGGTCCATCCTCTTGAGCTGGAATCTGAGAGTTGTCCCTTGCCTATATGTTGATTATTGCATCCCATAGATGATAGATGATTATTGCTAACTGTTCCAAAATTTGAACTGTAATTATCTATCTAGTTGTGACGTGTGGAGGATTAATTTGCCTTAGCACAACACCACACAAAATTACCAGATAAGCCATCATGTCAATTTTGCGCCTGGCTTCATTTGTTTTGGCTTTCCTATTTTTTATTGATTACTGACAACCTTTCTCTATTTTTGTCAGTTATCATATAATTTTAGCATTTCTGCAGTTCTGCTAAGATTCAATGGAAAATGACTTTCAAAGTTAAACTTGTAGTTCTGCTGAGGTTCATTTGATTGCTTTGATTTGATGCAACCTTGCAGGAAGAGCATAACTATGGTGGCTCTGTTTCTAGTGGATAAACTTATTAAGGTTGATTAATTTTATTTTTATAATCTATTTGGGTGCAATATTAATGTCTTTAATTGTGGTGCAGAAAATGGCCTATGCATATTGTAGTTTGGCAGGAAAGTATTAATTATAAATAATATTTATGAAAAATTTATGAAAGTTGAACTTATTTTATTTTTCATCTATCAATACATGCAGTTAGCCTTTTTTCTACGAGAGAACTAGAAGCTTTGGAAGAGCTTACATGGGTGAGTAGCTTCAAGTTAACACGTTGTTATATGTGGTATTGTATTATTTATGCATAAAAATTTATATAAAAGTGAAATACACCTTTTCAAAAGATGAGGTATTATCTATTAAAAATAGCACTATTACCACTTTTCAAAAGTAAAATACATCTTTTCACGCATAAATTTAAAACACCAAAGTGCTATTTATGTAAATATGAAAGTTTACATGTGAGATATATAAATACATAAGAATTGTGTGCCATGTGCGTAAGTTTCCCTTATATATTTTGATATTTATTTTTTTTCAAAAATCTTGAATGCAGGCCATTCATCGGCATGTTCCCATCCTTTTGAGAAATGTAGGAGAATCATCAAACAAGCTAAAGCATATAATTTCCAATCCACCTGAAGGATGCAAAAATTTATTATTCTGGTATACTTGATGCTCAAGCCTTTATGTACCTGTGTTGATCTCACTTTTGGTTGAGGTCTAGAAAA
>NW_018219113.1:0-1123 GCF_001263595.1 Phalaenopsis equestris | reverse complement strand
TTTTTTCTCCAATTACACTGGGTATAGTGAATCGATAAAGGTCCTTAAGATTTTAAGGAAGCTTCTATAGAACTATTGCATTACATTCTTCACTAAGTGCAATAGTCTTATAAGCTTCAAACTTCCTCTTTTGTTAATATATTTTTCATAAATTTAGCATAACTCGACATTTATTGCAAAGCTTCAGCTAACAGAATATTGATTGTAAACTTCTAAAATATCTCAAAAAATCTTGAAAATTATTGATCATGTTTTTTGTTGTTTAAGTCTTTGATGAAAATGAAGTGATGTTCTTTCTAAATCATTTTTAGTTGAATAGACAGATTGTTCTTGGTCTTTAAAAATAATTTCTTTAAGTTTTTCTATTTTATTTAATCTCTCCCTCAACTTCCATCTCTTTTTAAATTCCAACACCTAATACCTTTCCACTCCTAAGTTGAACAACTTTGATTTGTTCTTGTTCCATTCTTCTATCTTTTAGATTTATTTCAACATTAGTAGGAAGAGTTTTCTTGGGTCTATTGCTAAGTGCATTAGCAATTGGTCTCAAATGATTCTCAATATTTTTTATTACAACAATTTAACTTTGCATTTGATTACCCATTTGTAAAACTACTTCTTCTATAGTCAACTTGTTTTACTTAAATTGTTGGTTATTAAAGCCAAGAGGATTAGAAGGTCGATAGTTAGAAGTACCATGATTGTTCTAGCTTTTTATTGGGTTCATTTGATTGTTTCCCCATTACTGATTTCCACCAACATAATTGTTTCAATTAAAATTGTGGTGGCCTTTCCAACCTGGGTTATAAAAGTTAAAATATGGGTTATTGGCCTTATTAACAACCACATATAAAGTTTCTAATGATTGAGAATCAGTCATTTGTCCTAATAAATTTTCCTCACTTGCTTGAGGTGTTTTGGAAAAATACATAGCATAAATATCTAACTTCTTTGATAATGTAACAACTTGGGATACTAAGATGGTAAAGGTATCATTATCATGAATACTAGCCAATCTTTTTGGATTTACTATTTCTGAGGGCCATTGAAAATTATTAGTGGTCATCTCTTCAATAAAGGCACGATCTTCTTTAAATGATTTTGACATTAAAGATCCTCCAGC
>NW_018219112.1:2524-5930 GCF_001263595.1 Phalaenopsis equestris | reverse complement strand
TCCCTCCCTATCTTTCTTTCACGCTCACTCTCACTCCTTCCTTGTCTCACCTCTATCACTCTCTCTTTGTCTTTATCTCACTTTCTCTCTCTTCCCTTGTTCTCTATCTCTATCCTGCATTCTCTACTTTCTTCTTATCCTATCTCTTCCCTTCTATCTCTCTTCCCTCCCTTTGGAAAGCATCTTTGCTCATTCTCTCTATCACTCACACTATCTTATGCTCCCTCCCCCTCTCTCTTCTCTGTCTCTTACTCTCTCTAGTGTCTCTGAATTTCCTCAATCCCTCCCTTTCTTTTTTTCCCTCTCTCTCTCTTGGTTCTCATGCTCACTCTTTCTCTCTCTTTATATGCATCACTCCATCTCACTCTCTCCCTCCCTCTCTCTCTTAGTTGCTTCTCTGGCTCTCTTTATCGATAGCTATTCTTATCTATCACAATCTCTCTCATTCTTTCTCTCTCCCTACCCTTTGTCACTATCTCTCATTCTCTCTCTTTCATTATCTCATTTCCCCCCACCCTCACTACTGCACTTCCTCTTGCTTTTTTTCTCTTTTATTCTCTCTCTCGCTTTCACTCCCTCATGATCTATCTCTAATTCATTCATTTTCACCCACCCTCTCTCTCCCCTCCCTTTCTCTCTTTTTCTCTTCCTTGCTCTTCTATCTCCCTCTTTTACCTCTCACTACCCAATCTCTCTCTCACACTCATTGGAAAAGTGAGAGTGGAAGGGATATGACCTCCCTTCCTTGCTCACTCTCTCCCTCTCTTCCTCATTCTATCTCTCTATTACTCTCGTTACCTTTTTATCTATCTCACCCTCTCTTACTCTCTCTCTATCTCACTCTCTCTATCTCACTTTATCTTTCTTACCATGCTCTCCACGTCTCTCTCGCTTTTTGATCTCATTAGTTCTCTTCTATTTCTCTTGCACGTCTCTCTTTATCTCTTTCTCTCTCTCTCTTTCTCCCTTTCTCTCTCTCCCACCCTCTCTTTGTTTTTCTATTTGCCCACCTCTCTTCACTCTATCTCAACATTTCTCTTTCTCCTTACCTCCCTCCTTTAATGATGCTTTTATGTCTTCCTCCCATCTCCTCCCCCTATCTTCATTCTCTTAATCCCTCTATCTCTCTTTCTCTCTTTAACACCTTCATAGTCACTTCCCTTCTCTCACTCTCTCTACTTCTCATGATCTATCTTTCTATTGTCCTTTCTCTTGCACTTTTCTTCTCTCTTTTTCCATATCATAGAAAGAAAAGAGATGAGAGAAAGAAAGATTGCGAGACTAGTTTCTCTTTAAGTCTCTTCCTTTCTCCCTCTTTATTTATTTTCTCTCTCACTCATTATCTCTCTCTCACTCCCTACCTCTTGAGAGAGATAGAATGAGAATGAAAGAGAGAGTGTGAGATATAGAGAAAGACACAGAGGGATTGGAGATGAGTGATGGAGATAAAAAGAGCTACAGAGCAAGAGTAAGAGAGAGTGAGTAGAAAGAGAGAGAGACAGAAGAGGAGATTTTGAGTGGGAGAGAGATAGTGGGTGGTGAGAGGTAGGGAGGGAGAGTTAGTAAGAGAGGGAGAGTCAAGAGAAAGATTACTTAGGAGAAGAAAAGAGAGATATGACCCTCTTTTTTCCCTATCTTGGATCCATTCCCCTTATCTCTCTCTCATTGTCCCTGCATCCATCCATGTCCCTCTCTTTATCTTGCTCTTTGAGACATTGAGAGAGGGAGAGAGAGAAGGATGATGAGTGAGAATGAGAGTGTGAAAGAAGAGGGAGAGTGACAAAGAATGGGAGAGAGTGAGTGGAGAACTGAAGAAGATGGACAGCTCTCTCTCTATCTCTCTATCTCTCATGCACACAGTTTTCTCCCTCTTTCAACTCTCTGTATCCTCTCCCATTTTTTTATAAGTTTCTCAATTGCTCTCTCTCTCTCTTCTCTTGCTTTGACACTCTCCCACACTAACTCTCTCACACTATTGCTCTCTGCCTCACCCTCCCTATATCTCACTCTTCTCTTACTTTAACTCTCTCTTACTCCCTTTCCCACTCTCTCTCTCACTTTATCTCTATATCTCCAACTTTATTGGCCTCTTAGCCTCCCTCCTCTTTTAGCTCTCCACACTCAAAATCTCTCCCTTACTCTATCTCTTTTTTTCTCTCTTCCAATCTCTCACTCTCCCTTCTCTTCCTTTAGCTCTTTTTCTCTCCATTTTCCTCCATCCCTCTCTCCTACACTTCAAAGGGAGGGAGTTGGAGCGAGTAACGGAGATAATGAGAGAGAGTGTGTGAGAGAGAGAAACATGGAGAGCTCTCTCTCGCTGTCTCTCTCATGAGAGAGAGAGAGAGAGATAGAGAGGTTAAGTGAAGAGAGGGAAAGAAGGAAAGAGAGATAGAGCGAGAGAGATTGAGAGTGAGAGAGATAGTGAGGGAGAGAGAGAATGGATAGTGAGGGGGTGAGCGAGAGATCGGGACATAAAGATAGGTTGATAGTTTGGGAGAGATATATAGAAAGAATAAAGATCAAGAGTGATATCTTTATTCTCTCTCTACCCCACTCCACTTCCTCTTGTCTCTCCCTCTATATTTCTCTCTCTCTCTCGCTCACTTTCACACATTCTTTCCACCCTTATCCACTATGTCTTTCAATTTCTTTCCCCTACCTCTCTTCCTCTCTCCCTCCCTCTCTCCCTCCTCCACCTCTTTTATGTCTTTCTCTTTCTCTTTCTCTCTTTCACTCTCTCGTTCTCTTTTTCTCCCTTTCTCTTTATCTCTTACTAGAGAAAAAAAGTGGGAGATAGATAGAGAGCTAGAGAGAGGTAGAGAACAAGAGGGAAATGGACAAAGATAGTGTGAGAAAAAGATGGGGATGGGAGAGAGAAATTCAGAATGAGAGAGAGTGAGAATGATGGAGCGAGAGTGAGGGTGTTGGAATAATAGAGTGAGAGATGGGAAGCGAGATAGGTTGATCCCCCATGTCTCTCACTCACTTTCTATATTAGTTTATCACTGTCGTGTGAGAGAGTTAGAGAGAATAGAAATAGAAAGAAAGAATAAGAAAGAGAGATAGTAGTGAGGTGGAGTTTCAATGAGAGAGAGAGAGATAAAGAGAGAATGAGGATAGAGAATGATATGTCTATCCTCCCTTTAACCCCTCTTTTCCTGCCCTCTCTCTCCCTCTACCTTGCCCTTTCTACCTTTTTCACACACTATCTCTCTACCTCTATCCAACTCTATCTTTCTCCTTTATTCCTCCTCTCTCCAACCCTCCCTCCCATCTCCATCTCTTTTATGTACCTCCCCCTCAATCTCTTCTTCTCTCTCTTTCTTCTATCTCCACACTCTCTAACTCTCTCACTCAGTCTCCTCTCTCCATTGATTTTTCAACATGTTTCCGCTCTCTCTCTCTC
>NW_018219112.1:0-1566 GCF_001263595.1 Phalaenopsis equestris | reverse complement strand
GAGAGAGAGAGAAAAAGAGAATGAGAGATAGAGAGAGTGAGAAATAGAGAGAAGTGAGGGATGAGGAGAAAAAGAGACATCATGAGACGGAATGAGAATGAGGGATAAAGAGGGAGAGAGAAAAATGTTGAGAGATAGAATTATTAGAGAGGAAGGGAGCCACAGAGAGATGTAGAGAGAATTTTTCTTTCTTCCTTCTCTCTCCCACTCTCTCTTACTCTCCCTCCCTTCCCTACCTCTAGAGAGCATCTTTGTTTATTCTCTCTCTCTCTCACACACACACTCAATCTCTATCATGTTGCCGCCCTCCCTCCCTCTCTACTTTCTATCTATAAATCATGCTCTCTCTCTCTCTCACTCTCTCTCACTTTCTCTCACTGTCCCTCCCCATCTCTCTCTTTATTAGTTCTCACACTTTACCTCTCTCTATGTCTTTCATCCTTTCTCCTATTTTCTCTTACTCTTGATTACCCTCTCTCCCCTTCTCTCTTGCTCTCCTTCTCCCTCTCCATCCATTACTCCTCTCCCTTGATAGTACAAGGGAAAGAAGGGAGAGAGTAGGGGGGCGTGAGAGAAAAAGAGTGTGAGAGATAAAATGAGAGATAGATTGATTCAAAAAGTGAGTGATATAGGGAGGGATAGATAGAAAATGAGATTGTGTGCTTGAGAGAGAGAAAGTGTGAGAGGGAGAAAGATAGGTGGACTCTCTATCTTACCTCATTCTTGATATCTTGCTCTATTTTCTCTCTGTCTCACTCTCTCAAGCTACCTCTCTCTCTATCTCGCTATAAGGATAGGACAGGGATGTAAAGAGAAATAGGGTGATGCTTCATAGTTTCTTTCTAGTTAGTGAGAGTGAGAGAGATGAGAGAGAAAGAAAGGGAAAGACGAAGATATCATGGAGAGAGGAACAGAGAAAGAAAGGTTGGTCCTCTGTATCCTTATGTTCTCCTTCACTCTTTCTCTCCTCTGTCTCTTTGACACTCTCACTACATTTCACTCTTGATATCTCCCTCTCTTCTTCCCTCTTTTTTTCCCTCTCTCACTCTCATTATAAGAGACGAGCGTAAGATAATGTAAGCAAGAGAGAGAGAGGAGAAGAGGGAGAGTAAAAGAGAGAGCAAGAGAAAGTGAGAGGGGTTGGAGTATAGAAAGAAGAATGTTTGTTAGTGATTAAGTGAGTGATTGAGTGAGTAAGAGAGTAGAGAGTGAGAACTCATTCTACTCTTTTATGATTTCTCTTTTATAATCTCTCATTCTCTATTCTCTTTTCTATTTATATTCTCTCTCAAATTATCAGGTGTCTCTTCCCACAATGAGACAAAGAGAAAGAGATAATAAGAGTAACAGAGAAGCAACAAGGTAGTGTGAGAGAGGGAGAGGGAGCAAGAGAGAGAGAAAGAGAATAGGGGTAGCTAGAGAGACACAAAGATATAAATGGAGAGAGATATATTTGGGATAAAAGGGGAGGGAGATCATTTATTGTTCTCTTACTACTACTCTCCCCCATTCTTTTACTCACATCCTCTCGCTCTCCTCCCTCTCACGGGCTCTCTATCTCTCTCT
>NW_018219111.1:0-465 GCF_001263595.1 Phalaenopsis equestris | reverse complement strand
ATTTTTAAAAAAATGAATTAGGGTTAGGGATTTTTTAATTCTACATTCATATTGAACTATCACATTGACTTTAAATTTTTATATGTTGTAGCCTCTATCTAGGTGAAGAATTTAAGCATTTTTCCAAAGACATAAGAGATCTCTAGACAGAGATCTTAATTTTCTAAATTTTTATGCATTTTCTATTCAAATAATTATAGAAAATTGTATTTGACTTAAAAAATTCTAAAAAAATTCATGTACGCTTCTTATGGCCAGAGTAGTTTTAGGAAATAATTTCAGGATTTTTTAGGATCAAAATATTCCTGTTTGAAGCAACCCCTAATTTGCTTAAAACATTTAATTTAGAGCACACAGAGACTAAAATCACTTGATTTTTATTCTCCACTGTGGTTCATAAGTCAGAAAACTCACCATAAAAATTACAAGGCATTTGAAGATCATTTAATATTTTTAATTGATTTT
>NW_018219110.1:3322-9938 GCF_001263595.1 Phalaenopsis equestris | reverse complement strand
ACTCTAAGGAAGTCGAAGGGGACTGCGTCAACAAGCAGCTCGTGCGTACGAAATGTGCATCAAGGAAGGCTCACTAGTAAAGAGGAACGGTGTTGTGAGAAAGGACGAAGGTAGAGAACTTGTGTGCAAATAGTAGACAAGATCGAGAGAAGAAGCTAAGCAGAGTGTGGTCTGTGTGTGCAACTCGCAAGCTTAAGCGGCAAGCGCGCCAGGCTTCATGCAAGAATCAAGCATGCGCACCCAAGAGGCCAGAGCAAATGGGAAGGCTCACGTGAGCGAGTCTCTGATGAGCAAATAGGAGCAGAGATAGAGGCAATCACTAGCTCGGGTCGATTTCAACTGTTGCGATTTGACGAGATCAAACAGTGAGTTTGAGCACGTTAAGTTGTAAGCAAAAATTTAAGGTAATTTGATTAAAAGAAATAAGGAATAATAAAGATCATTACCATTATTTGCAAAATTATAATAAAATATTAGGATAAAATTTAAATGTTCTATCAAATAATTTTAAAATACTAAAGTTGTAGAATTATAGTTTAGAATAACAAAGTAAAAATAAATGTAAAACTTGGAAAAATTGTATTTAAATGGAAAAACATATTAAATTAAAAACTTATAAATTAATAATACTTTAGACAGTCTAAAAAATCAAATTATCTGAAGACGATGTAAATACTTACGTTTTAAATTATGAAAATGTTATTGGTTTCTTCTAGACCAAATACATTTATTGCCAATGTCACCAGTTATATTGATGTCATGACAAATTTATTTTTTCTTTTTAGTTTTGTCGAATATTTAATCATATTAAATAAACGACATGCTCTCAACATATTTAAATTAGTATAGATATTAATTCTTAGACATGTATGTTGTATAATGTGCAAATATAAATGAAATGATTATTATAGATATTGATTATATAGTATGTTTCTATGTGTGTGATTGCTTGATTGAGTTCATTCCCCTATCGTACTAGTTGGGAACACTAAGAAACTCGTGTACGTAATTAAAAAAAGATTATTGATATTGATGTCTTTTAATTGGTACAACTTGGACGACACTCCTACATCTTAAACGATAAGATAAAAAAAAAGATAAGTTATTGTATGATACTATTAAATATTTTATACATTTACCACATGGTCATAATTGATTACTTAAAATGTCGATTATTTATTTTATATTCATTAGATATACTTAATTAACATGCATGTTATTCTCTTTCATTGCATCAATATAGTTTGGAAGTATTGGTATTCAAGAGCAACTGTTAGCTATTCGTGTTTTAAATAAATATATTTTAGGTTAAAATTATGAGAAAAATGTGTACCACAACGACAAGCCTTTATCGCATTATGTGCAGTCAACTACATGAATTTTTTTCTCTATTGTGTCCTATTGAGTATTATATTTTCATTAAAATCTAATAGATTAAGATCACTTTTTATAAAATATGCTCAAGTCTTATTAGGTCTACTTTTGTCTTTCTTAACATAGCTTGAAACTAAAACATTACTCTCCTAACCGGATCATCAGCTGGTCGACGTTTAACGTGATCAAACCATCTAAGACAACCCTCTCTAACCTTGTTTGCAACTAGAGCTACACCAACCCTTTCACGGATTTATTTGTTTCGCATTTTGTCGGTAAGTTTCAAGCCACTCATCTAGCTAAACATTCCCACCTTAAGAACACTTAAATTTGGTTTATGCTTCGCTTTTAAAGGCCAACATTCTACTCAATCAAGCATTGTAGGTCTCACCAACATCTTATAAAATTATCCTTTAAGTCTAAGCGGTACTTTCTATCACACAATAGGCTTGACGCATTCTTCCACTTCAACCAACCAACCAACCTGGTTCTACTAATAACATCCCCATTTATATCACCATCACTTTAAACAATAGACCCAAAATATCTAAAATGTTCACTCTTTTTAATGATTTGATCACCCATAGTTACAACTCTACCACTAGAGCTACTACTACTAAAATTATATTTTATGCATTCAGTTTTAGACTGCCCTTACAAAAAATGAAGGTTTTAAACTCCAATATAGAACTCCATAATTAAAGTTTTTCCTAAACTCCTCTAGTCTCATCCACAAGAAGGATATCATCAGCAAAAAGCATCCACCAAGGTACATCCTCCTGTATATGTCCAGTAAGAGCATCCATAACTAAAGCAAAAGGATATGAGCTTAAAGCAGATCCCTAATGTAATACAACTGAAAAAGGAAAATACTTGGTTAATCCTCCTCTTCGAACAAAAGTAACAACTCTAGTATACATATCTTTAATGACTAGAATATAAGTCATATCAACACCTTTCGTTTCTAGAACTCTCCAAAAAACTTCTCTTGGAACCTTATTGTAAGTTTTTTCTAAATCAATAAAAATCATATGTAGGTCCTCCTCACTCTCTTTGTACTTCTCCATCAAATCTCTAAATCAATTTATAGCTTCCATAGTAGACATACCCGGCTTAAATCCAAACTAATAATGAGAAATCTTTGTATAGCGCATTGACTTATGTTCAATTACAATATGCTCAATTACCCTCCTATGATTTTAAAGTATGTGACACATAAACTTAATTCCTCTACAATTCGCACTCTCTTGTGCATCCTCTTTATTCTTAAGACTGGGGGCCAAAATACTCTTCCTCCACTCCTCGGGCCTCTTTTAAGATTTTAAAATAATATTGAAGAGTTTAGTAAGCCTAGAAACTCTCATATCTCCTAGATATTTTCATACTTTAATAGGGATATCACATACCCTACTAATTTCCACCATTGAATTTCTTTAAAGCCTCCTCAACTTTCTTGTTACTAATGCAACGGTAAAAATAAAATTTATTATTACTATTAATGATATTAAGATCACTAAAATCGATCGTATTTTCAGAAACTTCTTTGAAAAGTTTATCAAAATAGATCACCCACAAATGTTGAATATTTTTCTCTAGGAAAAGTTTTTTTTTTTTTTTTTCAACTTTAATGCACTTTACTTGAATTAAATATTTACTTTTTTTTTTATCTTTGTTTGACTAGTTTATACATATATTTTCCACCCTCTTTAGTCTCTAATCTATTATAAATATTACTATAAGCAGAAATTTTAGTGTCACAAATTGTTCTTTTATGATCCTTATAGTTCACTTTTATTTTACTCGGTTTTCAAAGCTTTACATTTAAAACAATTTTTATAACACAAATTCTTATATTTTATCTTTTCTTGCACATTATTATTCCACCACCAACTACTTTTATTCATAATTTTTTTCCTTTTGATTCTTCAAGTACATCTTTTGTCATTTATTTAATAGTATTTTTTAATTTATCTCACATAGAATTAGTTTCTTCATGAATATTCTAAATATTAAAAACTTGAAGTTTACTCATAAAAATAATTTCATTTGTATATTTTAGGTACTCCCATCTAATTATATGACAATGTTCTACTGTATTTTTTATCTTACAACTCTTCATCTTAAAATTCATAACTAATAATCAATGTTGAGTACTTCAATTTTTACTTGGAATGACTTTACATTCTTTACATTTTCAACGATCTCTTTTTTCATAAGAAAATAATCAATTTGTGATTTATTAGATTCATTCTTATTAATAATAATATATGCATCTCTTTTCTTAAATATAGTATTAGCAATAATGTATCTAATGAGAAGAAGCTCAAGTTCAGTTCAAATGGATTTAGTGGTGGCATGACTCGTAGTCCCAGTCTTTTGTGCTAAATGTGAATGACGGCATAAAGGTGAATGCCTGATGGGCTCCAACACATGCTATTAGTGTAGTCAATCTGATCATATATAGCCATATACTACTTACACTTGGCCAGTAGATCTCAAAAGAATAGAAACTATGGAGTTCCTTAAAAAAAAAAGTCAGGTGAGAAAGAAAAAAAGAGTCAACAGCTTCAGCGACCCTTAGGGAAAACTAACACAGCTAATTCAACCCCAAGTTAATGCCCTTACACATAAATAGCCAAAAGAACCTACTATTGTTGATGTTGATGTTGATGCTAATATATGCTGATGAGTGTCATGTTTCCTTATATATGGGTGTCATGCATGTGTATTTCTGCTTAAGCGATTGTGTGTCATTTTAGTTATGCTATTTTAATTTAGAAGAGTGCTTTCCTTGTTACGTCATCTTGTTTTTTGATGATGGAGAAAGTTATCTTATATCAAATCTTTATTTATTGTATCCACTTTTCATCTTAATAAATGAGATCTAGACTTTATGAAAATTTATGAATAATTCACATGTTACCTTCTTAATTAGTAGTAACCTATTGTGTGGTTTATAAATTTCAACAGCAAAATTTTTATGAGTGGGGAAGGTTGTAACAATCCAATTGTAAATCTATTTTTAAGGCCGGTGTTACTCGAAGGAGCCCAACAAGTGTATGTTTCTTTAAGAGGAAACAAGGGCTAACAAGCACTCGAACGAGTGCACTTACCCTCGATTCAAACGAAGTAGAAGACAACCGCATCAACGAGCGGCTCGCGAGTACAATTTTTGCATCGAGCAAGGCTTACCAATGAGGAAGACCAACAACATTGCACACAAGGATGGAGGCACAGGACTTTTGTGTGAATGTGGTAGGCAAGATTGAGCGAGAAGCAAAAAAGTCATTGCGTTGCCCGTGCATGTGACTTTCAAGCTTGAGCAGCCAGCAGAGGAGGGCTTTGTGCAAGAATCAAGCGAAACACATCCAGGAGGTCAAAGCAAACAGGAAGACTAATAAGAGTGAGCTTCAATGCGTGAATAGGAGTGGACACAAAGGCAATCGTAAGCTTGGCTCGATTCCAAGTGTTGTGATCTGACGAGATTGGGCGATGAGTTTGAGCAGGATATGTTTTAAGCAGATACTTAAGATAGTTTCATATAAATGAAGAATAACATAATTATTATTTTTTTAAGAATTAGTATTGTTTGCAAAATTATAAGAAAATACTTGGATAAAATTCAATTTTTTTTCCCAAGTTATTTTAAACAATTAAAGTTGTAGAGTTGAACTGTAAAATAACAAAGTAAAAAAAGAAATGTAAAACTTGGGATTATTAGAGTTAAATGAAAAGAATGTTAAATCTGAAACTCATATTTTAAAAATAATTTAGAAGAAAGAGCTTATCTAAATAGAAATTTATATTTCCTATAGGAATCAAATTTAGTAGACCGATAAAAATGCAAGAACACTAAAAATAAAATTATCTAAACACGAGGTGAGTACTCATATTTTTAATTTATGATAAATTATTTTTTATTCAACTAAATGCATTTACTGTCAATATCACAAGTTAGATTGAGGTCACTGTAAATTCAAGTTTTATTAGCTTCGTTTAATATTTGATCATATTGAATGAATGATATGTGCTGGTCCGACACTATTAATGACCTCATGAATATATGAGTGACTTTAGTCATTTGCAATCACAAGTCTACTCCAAAAGGATTTGTACAACTTCACAAATTGAACCTTGTTGGTTTTGACTGTTTCACAAGGTCGCAGAAAATCTATACAAACTTTCTTATAGATCATTAGAAAAGAGTTAAATATTAAAGATTTGTGGAGTCACAAGTGACCCCAACACGCCCCCCCCTCCCCCCCCCTCTTAGGGTCAAGTGCATTGCGACAAAAGAGGATGATTCAGTGCGACAAAATTCTTAGCAACACTCATCTTAACTTGCATAATCAGGACCCAGTATGTGATAAACTAATCTAACTAAATTGTCAAAAACGTACATAATACATGTCATTTCATATTCATTTTCATATACTTAAAAGTGTGAAAAACTATACAACCAAAACATATATATCTATACAGAACTGTTAAATCCAACATAATAGAATTACGTACCCAAAAGTTTGTGCAAACTCCCAAAACCATACAATACAAAAGTTATACACGTCACACATAACTACTTGCCTTAGTGGTCCTTACCCCTTCATAAAAGTCAACATAGAATGAACTACAACAAGCTCTGCAACATAATCAAAGCTAGAATAAAATTTTATAGAAGAAAAGAAACAATGTGAATGCTCATACATAGCTCATTTACATGCCCACAACATCTTTCATAGCATGTTATAATGTATAAAATATGTAAAAGAAAATGCACGTGATGCATGAAATCAATGACAGTTATATAAAATATATATTTCATTTATTCATGTGTAATCATATGCACCTCATAAAAATTTTATAGTCCTCAATCGTAATCATAGGAATTTCATTTATAAATATATAGGCCTCAACTAATTCGATGTCATTTCATATTATTTGAGTCAACACCTAGCCTGAAGGCTAATTTAACTTCTGATAAATGTTGGCCACTCAAAACATACTCACAACATATTAGTTATCAATAGTCCCTCTGATACCAATAGTTTCATGCATTTTGCCCTAGTATGATCTCAATGATTCCCAATGTTTTGTCCCCATCTGATTACCAAGAATCGAAAATCTCATTGCTCCAAATCATTTGTACTTGCAAACATCCATGTAATAGTCTACATATAACATTATTTCTGGCTTTCTTTAAATTATATATTATGTAACAAAAATTCATCTTATGGATTATATA
>NW_018219110.1:0-2653 GCF_001263595.1 Phalaenopsis equestris | reverse complement strand
TTTCTTTCCCCCTAACCTTATCTAACTAGAGTAATGGACTTACAGGAGAGCGCTAGCACTCGGTTCAACAGTACCATGATTGTTCCCGCAAAGTTACAGCAACATGGAACTCATGGAATGCCTTAATTCATGACAAATATCAAAACGAAAATGTAAGGGAAGAAGGAATGTCCAAAATACTGTAAAAGAAGGTTTCCTACTCATAGTTTTCTCCCCGGAGCCCTGAATAGTAGCGTGCGGCTCCCTGCGGGTTGCACTGTTGTGCATGCTACAGTGTCGCGATTGCAGACCCTCCCTCCAGAAGTGTGAACTCGATGTAACAGAAGAGGAAAAATGAGAGGAATGCAATATTTATCTAAGGTCCGCTTAATTCCCCAGTCGTTTGATCAATAAATCTGACACATGCGCATTTAGGTGTGGAGATGTTGGCTGGGAACACTGAACAAGATTAAGGATAAGAGATTAAATTATGCTTAGAGCTTCGCATGTACTTTTAGTTCCTACCAGGTGTAATATATAAAATTAATCAATTCGATGTGTAAAATTTTATAGAATTGAATCAGTCTAATTCTGAGAGATGCAAAAAATGGGATATACTTTAAAATTGTCAAAATTTTACCTATTTTCTCAAAATTAAGTGTTATAGTTCTCTCCACTTTATTAAAATTTTGTCCTCAAAATTTTTGAATTTACATGAATAGAAAGGGATATTTCTATTGCATTTCTTCTTTTTCATCCCATATAGCTTCTTTCTCATTGTGCTTTCATTTTATATTGACAAAAGGAATTTATCTGCTCGGCTTCTAAAATTTTCTCAAGCTCTTCAATGCAAGTTAAATCTTTTTGCACATCGTCTTCGTATGGAATCCTCTGATCAAACTTTGAAACCCATTGTGTCCATATAGAGATGTGAAGCACATCATGAATATATGACAGATCAGTAGATAAAGCTATTCAGTCAGCAACTGGACCAATCCATTCTTATGATTTCAAAAGGACTGATGTATTCGGGAATCAACTTTCATCTCTGACCAAATCTAATTATAGCTTTCAGTGGCTTGACTTTTAGAAACACATAATCATCAATTTCAAATTTCACTGTTTTGTGCTTTAGTTCATAATATTTCTGCAATCAATCCTGAACATATTTCAATTTATCTCTAATTAACATGCTTTTTTATGTGGCTTCATCAAATAACTCAGGAACTAATATTTGATGTTCACCCATTTCAATCTAACTTAGTGGAGTTCTACATTTTATGTCATACAGTGTTTCATAAGAAATCATTTTGATACTAGCTTGAGAGTTATTATAATAGGTCAATTCAATCATTGGGATATGATCTTCCCAACTATCTCTAAAGTCACTGACACAAAACCTCAATAAGTCTTCCAATAATTAAATTATCTTTTCTGATTACTTGTCGGTCGGTGGAAGAAATGTTGTGCTAAGATGCAAATGCGTGCCCAAACCTTCTTGAATGTTTTTAACCACTTGGATGTGAATCTTTCATCTTAGTTAGAAACAATAATTTTCAGAACACCATGCAATCTGATAATTTCTTTTACATAAAATTTGGTCAACTATTCAACTAAATTTGTTTGTTGGATTAGCAAAAAATAAGCTGACTTCGTTATTCTGTCAATAATCACCCAACTAATGACGTTACCTTGTGTGGATTTGTAAATCCCATAACAAAATCCATAGCAACTTCAACCATTTTCATTTAGGTATAGGCAATGA
This sequence comes from Phalaenopsis equestris, assembly GCF_001263595.1. Classification (NCBI taxonomy): domain Eukaryota; kingdom Viridiplantae; phylum Streptophyta; class Magnoliopsida; order Asparagales; family Orchidaceae; genus Phalaenopsis; species Phalaenopsis equestris. The sequence continues at coordinate 909 of NW_018219110.1, read as the reverse complement.
TTGCAGTAATTTGTTGGGTCTCTAACGCTCAACCTCTATGTATTAACAATTTCTGAGAAATTTGATAAAAATTTTGGCGAGATACAATGTACCCCAATTTTATCACCCATCGAATTTTTATCAAAATAATTTAATTAAATTTTACACGAAAAATCGATCAATTCCATATAAAGCATTGTATGTAAATTATAAACAAATTAAGAAATATAAATTTTAAAAATTTTCAATTAAATTAATTAAATTAACCTTAATTGATTCCCTAATCACTTAGCTTCATTGTAGCCAATCGACATTCCTTCGCCTTTTAATCCTTTGTTTGACCGAATAGAGCTAAAGCTTCGATTCTTTCCTCCCCTCTTGATTTTCCTTATCTCTAGTTCATGGGTTCACTCACTAGATGCCTGACTGAAGACCTAAGGAGCTACGATCGCAACAAGCCCTCAAACACGAGCAGAAAGGACGAGCGGTTAGCTGGTAAACCGCAATCTACTTCCCTCGCCCTATTTCTTCTTCTCTTCCCCGATTTTTCTCCCCGCTCCTTTCTCACGCGGCTAAAGCTTGCTACATTGCAATGGTCGTAGGTAGCAGACAAGTCCAACAACACTAAAGGAAGAAGCAATCCGCATATTAGGGATCCGAGGTATTTTTTGTGAGTATGAAACCCTATTTTATACTATTTGAGAATTTCATGTTCTCTCTAGCTTTCATTTTGAGTTTTGTCTCATTTTTCGTATATTATTCCTTTCCGATAACCGTCTCAAGCACTGATTGTGTGTCAGAAGCGTCGAACATCTTTTGCGAGCTTCCAAAAGGGTTCTAGCAAGACATCAGCGTAGAAGTGTGGTTAGAGTTGATAGAAAGCGAATTTGGCAGGTTTAGAAAAGAATTGGTCGCTAAGAAAGCTCTTTA
>NW_018219109.1:0-917 GCF_001263595.1 Phalaenopsis equestris | reverse complement strand
GTTAGCATAGAGGTTTAGTAACTTTTGAGAAATCTATAACAAAACGCCTGTAAAAACCAACTTGTCCAAGAAAACTCCTAACTTCTCTTATGTTAGTAGGAGGTGTTAGTTTAGATATAACTTGGATTTTTGCAGGGTCAGTTTCTATACCATCTTCTGAAATTTTATGCCCACAATTGACATTTCTCCCAATTTAGAACTAAATTAGTTCTTTCGCATAAATCTAAACCTTTTTCAATATATTTTAAGCATGCGTCAAATGATGTTCCAAATACAGAGAAATCATCCATAAATACTTTCAATCCATCATCAATTAACTTACTAAATATGGACTCATACATCTCTGGAATGTTGCAGGTGTATTACATAATTCGAAAGACATTCTTCGAAAAGCAAAAGTTCCAAACGAACTAGTAAATGTTGTATTTTATTTATCCTCATGAGCAATAGGAATTTGATGGTAACTGAAATATCCATCTAAAAAATAAAAATATTTGTGCCCAACAAGTCTATCTACTATATGATCTAAAAAGGGTAACGGGAAGTGATCTTCCCTGGTGGCAGTGTTTAATTTCCTATAATCAATGCAAATACGCCACCCAGTAACTTGTCTGATAGGTATTAATTCATTATTTTCTTTTGTTTCAACAATCACTCCTCCTTTCTTAGGAACACAGTGAATTGGCACGCACTATCTGAAATAGGATATATAATTCCAGTGTCTAACCATTTCAAAATTTCCTTCTTTACTATTTCTTTCATCATTAGGTTTAATCTCTTTTGTGGATCAACTCTTGGTTTATATTGTTCATCAAATATAATTCTGTGCATACAGATCGAAGGACTAATTTTTTTAATATCTGTTAAGGTCCAACCAAAACAATTCTTATATCTTTTTAATGTATCTAACAGTCTTT
>NW_018219108.1:0-3455 GCF_001263595.1 Phalaenopsis equestris | reverse complement strand
AAAAGTTGATTTGTTTAACTTTCCAAAATGAAGTTCTTACTTATGAGAAAATGATTAAAGGTTTTCTTAGGTCAGAGAAATACTTAGGCAAAATTTCATGGTCTTTTGAATTAATTTGTTATTATTATTTTAATGGGAAAATAAGGAAAACCCACTTTTAAGCCTTTAAAATTTATTTTTAACTAAGTAAAATTAGGAAAAATATTTTAATGAGTCCCAAATGATCATGGAAAAATTAGGCACATTTTGAAGTATTTTGATATTTTTAGGATTTTTAATTTTTTTAAATCTAAAATAAGGCTAAAAAATCAAGTATTTTACCAAAAATAACTTTTATTTTTCCTAAGTACCCCTGGTCACAAGGAACTCAGAAAACCTATTTCAAAATTTTCCCAAGTGTATTTAATTTATTATAATTGTTTTTGTACAAAAGTACAAGGTTCCTTAGAAAATTTATTTGAATACTTGAACTCAATCAAATAATTTTTAAATTTTTACAGTGAATACACATGATTTTTACGAGCAATTTGGGATTGCTTTTATCAATTTTTGATAAGTATTTAATTTACTTAAATTAATATAAGATATTTGCATTTAATTAAATATAGAAATTCACAAGATAATTCAAAACATCATGATATTTTTCCTAAACTTCTCTAACCATAGGAACCTAGCCAAATTATTCTCATAATTTTCCAAGTAATATTTTAATTTATATAATTAAAATAATCCAAAGTGGTCACCCTAGCTTGAAAATTAGAGATAAAGACTAGTCAATAGGAAAGTCCTATGGCTAGACCTAGGCTACTAAAGAAGTTTCTAGACCTCAACCAAAAGTGAGGTTAACAACCACAGACAATATAATTAGAGATAAAAGCATAGAGATGTCTGCTGACCTTGAAAAAATCAGAAGACATGGCTCCTCTGTTCACCAATCAAGAGGGTATTTTTATTTTTTTTTTATGATTTTTTTAGAGAAAGACAATATTTAATCATGGAGAATTAAAATACCACAGACAGTGAGGTTAACAACCACAGACAATATTTAGTTAATTAAAAATCATATGTTTGTCAAATAATTTTTATTTTTAGTTCACATTATTCTCCTCTGTTCACTGAGTAAGAGGGTATTTTTATTTTTTTTTTATGATTTTTTTAGAGAAAGTATGGATTTTTAAAATTTAGGCATTTAAAATAATTCAAAAATCTCTATTTTTCTACTTATCCCGCTTGACGCTGACTCGATCTTAGGCGACTCCAAAAGAACACACAACGCTCCACCATTTGACGCTGCCAGCCACGTATCTGCCATGCGGACCGCGCTTTACGTACCCTATCCTTGTTCGGCTTCATAAGGACCATCCAATGGATAAACGCGCGATCGGACTCGCGCGATCAAACGACTCCCCATCATCCTCCCCAAATGACCTAACCCGTAAGCCGTTCACACTAAAATCTTAAGATCTTTATCTAGAAATTCACACTAAAACCTTAAGATCTTCATCTAGACTCAACCAAATTGCATGGGGTTTTTTTCTAAGATGAACAAATTTATACAATTAATCAAGTATGAAATCAAGCAATTACAAATGAAGAATCAAAATAAGCTCGGGATATGGTTGGAGCTCAATACCTTTGTCTAAGAGGGGAGGCCTCAATCAGATGGTTGGGTAGCTTTGATTGGACTCAACAAACCTCCGGATGAAGTCTCAAGCTCTGATGAATTGTCTAGGTATGATTTTGATCAAACTCAGTTTCAGTTGTTGGTCTAAAGCTAGGATAGAGGCTGTTTCAGTGGGGGCATTTATGATCTTTTGTGGCGAATCAACTTCTTTCACTGTTGGGATGGTGTGTGCATAATTAATTGTAGTTTGGTGTAATGTAGTGGAGTGGAGAGATCTATCCTGGTTTTAGGGCAAATTTCAGTGGAGAAATTGGCTCTAAGAGGTGGCTATCAATGGATGAGAGCAAGGGGATTGCACTTGGGATGGTTTGGAGAGGCTCTGGTGAGATTTTGTCAGAGTTTCCTTATGATTCCAAGCACTCCCTTCCTTAACTATGGAGAGCTCCATTTGTAGCCATGGTGGTCTAGTGGAGCTCAGAAGGGTGCTTAATGATGGTTAACTCCTAAGGGTAAGTATGATGGAGGAGATATTTGAGTTTAGGCCAAATATGGAGTGAAATACCTTAAATTAAGGGACCATCGGTCCATAGCTCACCTTGGCTAGTTTAGGTGGATTTAGCTTGGTCCAAAGGGTGTACTTAGTGGCTGTGGAAACCTTAGCTTGGTGCTTTAGGATGACTAAGTTAATTTTGGTGCATGGGTCCGATTTGGGTCAAAATGGCTAGAAGTTCGGTTTGGGTTAGGCTAGCCATGAAATTGAGCTCAATTTATTGATCAAAATTATGTAAATGATTGTCATGAAGGTTTTTTTTGATGGGTTAAAATAATTTTGAGTTCAATTGGAAGCTCAATTTGAAGGATTTTGAGATTTTGGTCAATTTGAGCATGTTGGACTAGACTTGGGTTTAGGTTGAGCTAGGCTTGGAATTTGTTTCAATTTAATGGTCCAAATGATCAAGGAAAATGTTATGAAGATTTTTCATGAAGGGATGACATAGAGATTTTGGGGTTAAGGCTTTCAATTTGGTGAAATTTGGAGACATAGCCAATTTGGGGCAAATTTTGGGATTTTGAATGTGGGTTGAAATTGAGAGAAATTTAGGCTTGAAAAAGGCCAATTGAAGGTCCAATTTGATGTGTAGGAGTGTTATTAAGAATTTTGGATTCAAATTGGGCAAATTGAGTAGGCTATGGGGTTAAATTAAGTGAGATTAGGTCATGGGGCAAAAAATTGAGGGTTTAAATTAGATCAAAATTAAGCTAAAAGCATGGGCCAATTAGGCTTGTATTTGGTTTTTATTGATCAAATGAAAGATTAGTTTGAGTTTAGAATTGAAATTGAGGGGAATTGGGGTAAAATTGATGGACATTTGAGGTGAATTTGGGGAAATTGGGCCTTTAAAGGCAATTTGGGGGTTTTGGCCAAAATGGTTAAATTTGACAAATTGGGTTCAATTAAAGGGTCCAAATGGGTTTTGGAGATATTTGAAGTGATTTTGGAGGTTTTGGGAAAGTTTGGGGTGCCAAGGGTATTTTTGTAATTTTGGCAAATTTGGGGGTATTTTGATAATTTTTGCAATTTTGGGTTGTTTTAGGCTATTTGGGTATTTTGAAATGGTTTGAAATGGGTATTATGAAATGGTTTGAAATGTTTTTTGAATAATTTTGGGTGTTTTGGGTGAAATAGGGAATTTTGGCCGAATTTAGGGTTTCAAGAGCTTTTAGGTAGAGGTAGACCTAGGATTTAGGGTTTCAAGAGCTTTTAGGTAATTTGGGTGGATTTATGGGCAAAAGGGCAAGTTGGACATTTTGGTAGAATTGGGGTGCCAAC
>NW_018219107.1:0-2060 GCF_001263595.1 Phalaenopsis equestris | reverse complement strand
TATGGCCCGGACATGCTTTAACGTGTTGGGATACCCCTGTTAAGATGATTTAGGTTGTTTCATGGGCCCCGTATGCTGATTAGCCGCTACCCATTTGAGATGTGAGAGACTCATTCTCTGCCCGATGACTTAGCATGAGCTTTGAAGCATTAGTTTTGTTCCCACACGGAATAACCTCCCTTTGATTGCCTATTTCCCCAGGTTCACGATAATCCAAGAAAAGCTCCTTTTATCAAGAGTATTCTTGGGTACCCCAAGATGTAATTAACTAAGTGGGATACGTTCCATTGGGAGTGCTCTTGACCCCATAACTGGCACCTACACCAAACTCTTTAGTTATGGGTAGTCTACGTAGGTATTCTTTTGTGAATATTGGTTTAAGGTGCTTTCACCAGATCTTGTTTAGGCATACACTCTTAACTTATCCTTGTGAGGTTTACCGCACGTAGGCTCTCCATATTTTGTGTTTTCTCTTGTTTGTCATTTTGTTGTATGTCCCTTCTTATTCGGTTCCTATTCTCTTCAAATCGTTGATCTAATTCGGGAGGGAGATTTATCAAATGGGGGAAGTATACGATTATCAAAAAGCTGGTGACTATAGGAAATTGGATTTAACCACTAGGAAATATCGCTTTACTTTACCCTTTCTAGATTAGATGTTGGATAGGATGACTGGTCATCCATAATTCAAATACCTATGGATATTGAGGATTAAGAAAAGACCAATGTCACAAGTCCTTCCTTATGAGACTTCTGCTTTTTAAAGCATGCCCTTTGGGTTGTGTAATGCACCTGCTACTTTTCAGAGGTGTATGATGTCTATATTTTCTGACTTGATTGAGAAAAGAATGGAAGTATTTATGGATAACTTTTAAGTGTTTGGACCATCATTTGATTCATGTTTAGATCATTTAGTGAAGGTGTTGAAATGCTGTGAAGAAACCAACTTAGTTCTCAATTGAGAGAAGTGTCAATTTATGGTTTCAAGAGGAATCATACTATGACATAAAATATCAGAAAAAGACATGGAAATAAACCCAACAAAGATTCAAGTAATTGAAAAACTACCTCCACCTATTACTGTGAAGGGAGTTAGAAGTTTTCATGGATATGTTGGATTTAATAGGTGATATATTAATGATTTTTCCAAAATTGCACAACCTCTATGCTATCTTTTAGGAAAAGATTTCCCATTTAATTTTGACCATGAATGCCTAAATGCCTTCAATATTTTTAAAGAGAAATTAGCCACGACTCCTATTATAGTCTCACCTTTATGGGGGAGACCATTTAAACTAATGTGTGATGCAAGTGAATAAGTTATTGAGGTAGTTTTAGTACAAAGACATGATAAAATATCTAAAGTTACATACTATGCTAGTAAAAGCTTTACTAAAAATCAAATTAATTACATCACTATTGAGAAGGAATTATTGGACATATTATATGATTTTGATAAATTTAGGCCCTACCTGATAGAAACAAAATGTAGTGCTCATACTAATCTCTCTGCTATTAGATATTTTATGTAAAAAAAGGAAGTTAAACCAAGATTGATTAGATTGGTCATTTTAATGCAAGAATTTTATATCGAAGTGGTAGATTAAAAGGTTCTGATAATCAAATTGAGGTCCATTTATCATGACTAAATCTAGGAGAGTCATTTACTGATGAAGATGAAATTAATGAGAATTTTCCTGATGAGGAACTATTTGATATTAGTGAATGACATATTCTGTGATATGCCAACATAGTCAATTTTATTGTGAGTGATGTAATTCCCTATAAGCTGACATACCATCAACGAAAAAAATTATCTATGATGCATATTTTACTTTTGGGATGACCCGTATTTGTATAAGAAGTGTAAGGATCAAGTGATTAGGCAATGCGTACCCTTAGAAGAAACTAAATAAATTATTAAGAAATGTCACAATTCTGAATTTGGGGACATTTAAGTGTTGATAAAACTGCACTTAAAATTTTATAATTTGGATTTTAATAGCCTACTCTATTTAGAGAGGTGAATATGTATGTATGTATGTATGTATGTATGTATG
>NW_018219106.1:0-365 GCF_001263595.1 Phalaenopsis equestris | reverse complement strand
TTAAAGAGGGAGGAAGAAGCCATGAAGAAGAAGTTCATTAGTCAAAGTGCACAATAGATGTACAACAGTTTCTTAGCTATTAGTATTGAAGGGATTTCAGAGAAGATCAACCAGATGGAGAATACTATATATGTATTAGAGACTAAGGTGCTTGAATTGCATGCTCATCTAGAACATATTGGGTGGCAACTTAAGATGCAATTCAGTCATACCAGTTGTATAGAGGAAGCGGATAAGGCGATGTTCCTTAAGCAAAAGTGGATCGAAGGTGATAGTATTAGAGCTCGTCACCACAGTCCATTTTATCAACTTTATATTCCTGGAGAGACGACTGAAAGACAAGAATTCATTCCTTTTAATGAAGA
>NW_018219105.1:9825-14274 GCF_001263595.1 Phalaenopsis equestris | reverse complement strand
TCCAATATTGCTTCAAAAATTCTTCTTAGTCATCCTGACAAGAGCTCGAATCTCTCATCATACTCTTTAACAGTCCTTTATTAAGTCAATACAAATGATTGTTTGTGTAGGTTTCCTTTCCAAATAGCTCAAAAATATTTACAATCCTTAAATTCTTCCCACGTGCAGATCATGTATCTAGCCTCTCTCAACCGAAATCATGCTAGGCTTTCTCCACCTAATATAACTTTGATGCCATAAGCTTCTCCTCCCCATTTAGCTCATTCACCACAAAAAAAAATTGTTTCACCCTGTACACCCACTCATGTCTCATGTGCATCTTCCCCCACAAAGATTGACATCTTTAACTTCCTAGCCCTAGCATCTCCCCCCAACTTCCTCTCCCTCTGTTATTTTCCCTCATATATCTAGAGTAAAACTCCATCCTTCGATCATAGCCATACCCATCCCAACTTCTCTCCTTTCATCTTCGTGCTCCTTCATACCCCTTGTATATCCCCTTCTCCATGTTTTGGCCCAATCACTTCGATCAGAAATCTCTAATTCACCCCCCATCGGAGCCCTGGGAAGAGTTTCTTGATGGTGGATGCTTTTCTCTTCGTGTTCCTCTCGTCTGATCTCTTTTTCTTTGTATTAGACAATGAATCTCCGGTCAACCCTTAGTGTTTGCAAACTAAACCGCCAACGGGGCTTTGGATTGCATCTCAATAAGCATTATTAGCATCTCCTCCAAGCTCTCGAATTGGCCTTCAATTCAATTTTTCATGGAGGAAAATCTTCCTTCTATAGTGGAGTACCTTTTTCTCCCTCCCAAATCTGGTTTGACTCATCTCTTCTTCCAACTTTTTTTCATATTATTTGCTTTCTTTTCTTTCATCTCTCCAACACAAATTCATAACTCATTTACGCTTAAATCTCATTTTCGACTTCTCCAGTAACCCAGATCCCGACTATATCACAATGTGCTGCAATCCCTTTCTTTCAGATTGTACAATTTGGTCACTCGGATCACACCTAGGGCAATCTGAACCGTTGTGCTTCTTAGATTGATTAGGTCTGTCCCGAGCTGCGATCCCGAACGATTAGCTCTAATCATGACCCGTGACAAAATTCAGTAATCGCAATCCCATCGTTGCCTTCTCTGTGAGTAAAGAAGAATCGTTTGGATCTCTTTAAGTCACGATCCCATCGTTGCGTTCTCCACAAACTCTAATCGCGATTGTATGAAGTTTCAGGCATCTATACGCAAATCCCAACTATAGCTTCTCGGACACACCGATTTGTTGCTTTCTGTATGCATGTCGATCCTGTCGTTGGCTTCTGTAGGCTCGATCACGACTATAGCGTCACTGTTGTAGCTGGAAGTTTAGTAGTTTGGTCTTGAGGATTGTCTGTTAACTTTTTGATGATTTGAAAAATGAAAAATAATTTTTGAATTTTAATTTAAATATAAGAGTTATATAGTTTGAGTTTTGAAAGTAGCATGTTTTAATTTTTGAAAAAGGAGACCAAATGAATCTCATTCGTCCAATAGTTTGCATAATCGTGTTCGATACCGTAAATACTACACCCTCCCGAAAGATAAGTATATACCTCGGCGATAGACCCAATCCTGCAAACTAAGAGATATGTGACATCCGTTTGGTCTGCGAATCTTTATGTGTGACCAACAAGTTCCCTATAGAGGCAAATCTCTATAGTTAATTACATCTCAATTGACTGTGGTCACTTTAGAAAACTCTTGATAATGATCATAGATACTAGTCTTCAAGAATTCAAAATTTAGGTTTTCACGGTTGAACGTGAAAAGACAAATGAGAGTGACTCAAATAGGAACAAATATTTTCAGGAGCCAAGGGAAGGAAAGGTAGGGGATGTCACGGATTCTGAGTAGAAACCTCAATGACTTCCCAAACTATTTTAATGTGTGACTGAGTTTTGAAGACGATGTTATTTAGGTGTTTAATCCTGCCAATTTTATTATTTGGGCCTTACATTTGCATAATATCCGACTATGCAAATAACCCGCAGAGATAAGAGAGTTTATATCATAATGAACAACAACCTCAGAACCTAAAGCGAATTAGGACTTACACTGCACAATATTGTTACACAGGTGCCTAAAGAGGGTATGAGGATTTACGTCGCGCTGGGCGAACTCCTCGAAGTCCTATGGGTTGCTATTTAGACCAATGATAGAGTTTAGCTGGTGTAAACTTATTTTGCTGTTGTAGAATGACGATCACCTCAACTTATAGTCTGCTCCAAGCTCCTTTTCGCGCTGCCCACGAAGTTGACTTCGAGCTCCTCGTCGAAGTAACAACCCTAAGGTCTAAGGTTCAAAAGGTTTTACCAGGTGTTCCAAAGTTTTAGTTTTGTGTCATTCATTATGAGGGAGTTAAAGTTGATTAGAGCGACACCGGTTAGGTTCCCTCGTTCCGGTACCACTATTTATTTTTGAACTTATTTAGCTTTAACGAGTTGTGAAACACATTTAAACCGGGGAGATCTCGTTAGCAACCGTGAGTTACCTTCTCCAACTAAATTCAAAAGGACGTGTTATGTTTTTTTTTTTTGAAAATGTTGTTTAATTTAAAAAAAAAATGTCCTGTTTTGAAAATAAAGTTGTAAGCAGCACCTGTATAATGTGTTAGAGCAAGAGTAAATCGAAATGGTAAAACAACAACAAATAAAATGTACCTGTGTACGTGACGTATCTGCTGCTGTTATCCCTGTTGCATGTTTAGCTCATAAAGCATAATATAATTTGCAGGGAATGTAAATAAATTGCAGAAAAAAAATTAAGCAGCAGAACAAGTAGTAACAACAGCTAGGAACTCTAAACCGGTGATCCTAAGGCTTCCTACAGCTCCGGACAGCAATCCTACGGTTTCCTGCGACTCCGGGCAGCCTAAACGACATCCTACAGCTCTCCTACAGCTCTCCCAACACCTGTACAACAATGGACAACACTTCTACAGTGATTAACAGCTTCCAAACAACCACTTACACTAATGGACAACTTCCAAACAACCATTTACAACAAAGGACAGCTTCCAAACAGTTATTACAGCAATTCTAAACCTCGAACAACACTTATACAGTGATTAACAGTTTCCAAGCAAACAATTACAGCAAAGATCAGCTTCCAATCAGCACTTCTACAGTTCTCAGTGACTCCAAACAACAATTTGAAACACCAAACATTACTTGTATGGCTTCCTATGAACCCAAACAAAAATTTGAAACATCAAACAACACTTTTATGGCCTCCTACGAACCCAAACAGCAATTTGAAACACCAAACAACAGTTTTATGACTTCCTACGAACCCAAACCAAAATTTGAAAGATCAAACAGCACTAGACAATACCTAATTAGCTCCAAGCAGCCAACTACAACACCAGACAACACTTTCAAGTATTTTCCAATACTTTATAGTGCCCCTAAAGCCACCAAACAACACTTTACATGTGGCACAAAACCCCCAAAAATAGCAGTACACTCCGGGAAGCAACAACAACACAAATATAGTTGAACAGGTCTGATCATAGGCTAAAAGGTGCAATCAATTAGAGAGGTAAGAGAATTCAATTTTATTTTTTGTAAATTCTTCTACCCCAAGTAGCAGGCTTTATTTGGATCCCCCATAAAGCACTCAGGCTTCAAAAAATGAATCCACTCCTTAGAATGAATGAGGTTAATTCCCACATGGTTTAAACGAATGACAATTAAATACATACCACTTAATTCTCATGAATTTACATGTCCATCACCAAAACAACAATTTTTACTTACATAACAACTTACCTAAGCATGAACATGCGTATTTCACTTTCTTGAAAGTTAAAATGGTGATATTTGTTATGTGCTAGGAAGGATTTGAGTGTTATTTGTGTAAAAATTGAAGTTTGGGTGTTAGATATGTAAATGCAAAAAGATTGAGTGGTATGCATGTACACAAATCTTCCAATATGGACTGAATTGTATAAATAAAATGAGCAAGTATGGGAATAAAACAAGATTTCGTTGCCCAATTACTACAATTGTTGAGGTTCAACAACTCGAAGAAGTCGTGTTCCTTGCTCTTCTATCCCTGCTACCTCCAATTCGAGCGAGACGGGCGAGAGAGAGGGTGGGAGCGATCCTGGTAGAGAGAAAGAGGAGGGGAGTTGTGGGGGGGGGGGGGAGGGGGAGCCGAGAGAGCAGGAGGCGAAGCAGGCATGTGGGGTTTCGGTGTCGAGCGGGAGAGGCGAGCCGGGCGGGAGGAGGGAGTAGAAGAAGAGAGGTCTGTGGCTTCGTTGCCGGAGATCGGGAGTTGAGCGAGAGAGGGTTGAACGAGGAGGAGAGCAAACGTCAGATGGAGAGAGGCGAGGCGAGTGTTACGGTGCAGAGAGGGTCTGTCGAGTTGAGCGGCTGTTTGGCGGAAAGGGGGGGGGAAGGGGAGCG
>NW_018219105.1:0-9551 GCF_001263595.1 Phalaenopsis equestris | reverse complement strand
GTAATTAAATTCAATTAGGGAGAAATTGGGCGGTTAATTTGAAATTTGAACTTTCAAATTATGAATTATGTTAGTGAATCAACCTGGAATAACTAACCCATGTTCAACCCAAATCGGACTTGAGTCGAACTTGGGTTGATCCCGGGCCCGCGTCCCGCTAAAAAAAATGTGCATCAATTTTCGTGTCATTTGTGCGCGTGTGTAACCCTAGCAATATGAGTGTTCTTTTTGGCTAAAATCGATATCTCGGACGCATCCATGTGGTCAATTTTGTCATCCAGAGTCGTCCGAGCCAATTTGCCGACGGTCAGACAAAAAAAATGTGTCAAATTGTGGTGTCCGCGAGTGCTCGAGTTACGAAGGGTTTACCTAAGGCCGTCTAATTCTGTAAGAACTCATTTTCGGGCCCTCTACATGTTGGTCCTTAGCCCTGACAACTAGAAATTTAGTGATTGGAACCACCCATGCGAGTTCTTCACAAAAAATGAGTCAAGAAGTGACTCGAAGCTCCACAGAAGGTGGGCTCCATTAATAGCCTGCTAGGTTAGTCAACAAGGAAATCTAGATTTTTGGTCCTGGGAGTAGGAAACTAAGACCTCACTAAAAATGAGGCCAACAAGGATTTGTAGGCCTCGATTCCTATGTCATCTTTTGTCAACCTATCTGCCGCGATCTAGGTGTTCTCAGAATCAAACACTATGAAATCACTTGATATGATCTGGCGCAAAAATCAATAGGATTTTCCACTGAAATTATGGCAGAGCATAGTTTTTTCTTCAATGATTCAAATCATTCAGCACGAATACATAAGATAAGCACCTACAATTCGAGAGGTAGACAATTTCTCCCAAATCATATAATTTGAGAGATAGGGAGTCTCCCCCAAACCCTAAACCAAAGACTCACAACAATAATCTCATGCATACCTAACCCTAAAATACCTAACCCTAAACCTATCCCTAAACCTATCAGGGTCTATTTATACTAAGCAATAATAAATAATAAAAAACTAAATTGTTCTTGGCCATACAAAAGACAAAATTGTCCTTAGGCTATGCATTGGTGTAACTGGAACACACTCCGAGCACACACGGAGAAATACATAAGCCTTCACAGGCTATCTGTAGTTCATCTTTGAGCACTAAGATGACAGTGAAAACTTACACCTACAATTATCACATCTCTCGCACGGATGATTTCATCTTCTACATTTGAAGACTTAATCTTCGATAATGCCATTGCTGATCAAACTAGCTTTGAGACTTCTGCTTTCTCTTTTGTATATCATCGATCTCTAAGAACAAGTTGAAGCCTTCACTCGTAAATTTCGTATCTCTGACACCATCTGCAGTCACTTAGATAAGATACTGTCCTTTTAGAAGGGTGTGGGAGCCTTTCCTGCCCACCTTTCATCCAAAATTTGAATGGTTGATTATTTAAAGCAGCTAAGGTCAATGCTACTGTAAAAAAATAACCAAAAGTTGACTTTCAGCTCATTTAATTCTCAACATTGACAAATTTGGATGACTGGTGAAAGATTTGAGAGGAGAAAAAAGTCATAAAAACATGAAGAAATTCATTGTGTAATTTGAGAAAAAAGTAAAACTTGTCTCCATCTTCTTGGTTTTTTTCATATTGACCCTAAAAGATCTTCTTTAGTAAAATCTCCTCACACATTGCAATTCGGTTTTGGTTAATCTTGCTTTTTGAAGCATGAAGTTTATCCAATATACTACGCGTTTAGTTAATTAATTTTATTTGTTGAGACCATTTTCTGAATAAAGGAGAGAAAATTGCATCACTGGAACACTAATGTTCATGATGACCTGATGATTGCAATGCAATTGAGGCAATTGTAGTCCCAACAAATGGTGGTGTTCAACATCTGACAAGTAGTGGTGGGACTCTTAAGTGATTGTGCACAACAAGGGGAATAAATAGGGGAGGAGTTGAGGAACAATGAGGGAGAAAAGGAAAAAGGAAGATGCGAAAGATGTGGTTCTTGATCTTATGGCAGCAACACTCAACAGTGAAGCAGAGAAGAAATTGGCCAATACATTTGTGCAGCAGAGAAGAATAAGGGAGAGAAATTGGAGCTGATATCTTCTGCTGCAAATTAGATGCAAATTGATGTATTATGTCGTAAGTTTAATGGTTTCTAACGAAAATATTACATCAAACATGCAAAAAAGAATTCCTTAGACATAAGGTATTAAATCCAAAATATTTATCGACTGCTTTTGATAAAGTTGAAAAATATTTGAAAGAAATCATTTTTGACAAAAGATCATAATGGTGTTCTACTAGAAATAATGGCTAGAAAATTAAAAAAATGCGACCTTGTAGATGTTATGAATAGAAAATTAAGGATTAAAAAGCCATGCACATGACTATACTTTCATTTTTTTTAAAAAGCTGTGCACATAACAAATCTAATTGAGCAATCATTTTGCAACCAATAATGAAAAAAATATAGAAAACTATTGAAATAAAAGAAAGGGAATGAAGTCATGAGAAATTGAGTCTCACCCTTGAACAAGAAGAGAACCATTGAGAATTCTTCGGGTCTTGCAATTAATAAAAAATTTAAATTTTAGCGGGGAAAAATGGTTTGTAAATTGATGAGTTATTTTATTAATCCATTCAATTAATTATTTTTCCAAGACTGTTTTATAATCACAATAATAACTCAAGAAATAACTTTCACTAACTAAATTAATAGCACGATAACCGTTGATGCTAGGTAATCACAATTTTAGAAGTAGGAGCCTTAGGGGCTGTAGGAATTGTTGGAGAAGAAAATCACAATTTAGTTAGTTCACTATATTCCCAAAAAAACTTTGCGGAGCAACCTTAAAATTCACTATCTACTAAAATATGTTTCTTCATGAAACTCAACTGTAAGCAGCTATAATCTTAGAAAAGATAGAACTAGGAACTTGTAACAGTTCCGTTCCAGGAATCAAAAAGTTGTCTATTCGAGAGGAACTGAAGGGGGGTGGGAAGATGTGGCGAGGAGTCAGAAATTGAAGAGGGAGAAAAAAAATGATGAGAGAAGACCGAATAGAGAGGGAGAGGAAACTACGGGATCATAAGCCAACAAACTAGTTCGTCCTATAATTTGGCGCGAGAGGAGGGAGCTCTCGGGCATTCAATCAAAAGAGCAGATGAAGGAAGAAGGAGAATGTTGCGTGTTTTCTTACTCGAAGTAGTAATGTAGCGACCTCATGCATTGTGCTAAAGGGAAAAAGATTGTAGGTTTGCTGCGTCAAGCCGTGACGTCGACGTAGGAGGGAGCCACGTGTGCTTGGAGCCCTAAGCCGACAGAGGAAGAGGTGATGACAGGAGAAGAAGAAATGAAGTTTGTGCATGAGGGAGCCAAAGCGAGCTATCGATCCAAATCTCACTTGCAGAAGAGGCGATCGAACCGAGGAAGTTTGGAGAAATTGCATGTGTGAGAAGTTTTTCTTAGACAGTGAGTTTATTTAAGTTATTCAATTAATATTTTATATTATATATATATATATATTATTTATTATTTGAATGATTAAACTTAAGTGTATTTGATTCAAGCTATAAAAGTTCTTTTGGATCAAAGAATGCGTGTCAGCCCTAATGAAAGGTTAGTTTTTTAATTCTAAAAATATTTTGTATAATTTAATAATTTGCATATTAATATTAATTACAATAATTAAAATTAAAAGTTTAATTGTTGAAATCTTAAAATAGTGCAATATAACAATAATTGATAATTAAATTAAAACATTAAGTAAAGTGATAATTGAATATTTTATATTTATAGGTGATATTTTGATATAGGTAATACAAATTAAGAGCAAGCAAGCTTTTCATCATTGAGATGAGTATACTTTTTAAATTATAGTATATGAATAATATGATTTGCATAGATTGATTGTAGATTGATTATATGTGCATGACTGACTATGATGAAATCATCATTTGATGGTACTAGTGGGGGAACACTAAAATACCCGTGAATGTATATGAAAAATGATATTGACATTGATGTGTCTTAATTAACAAATTTTTAGACGGACCTTGTGACAGTTGTACATATATAAAATACTATTGGTATGCTATTGATATAGTACAATTCATTGAATAACATATAAAATCTATATATTGATTTATTAAAAGTTTAATTGTCATATATATTGATTTTTTTTATTACCATAGTTTAGGAGTATTAGTATTTACTAATATTTTTTGCTCAATTATTTTAAATTAACATTTTAGGTTAATTTAATTAATTAAAAGATGAATGATAGAAAAAAAACGTTTATAAAAGACGTAGACAACCAGTAGCGAGGTGAATGTAATTTAAATTTTTAATGGCTCTTTCATCTGTTAAATATTAAATGAATTTAAAAAACTTAGTTCCCACCGTCCAAACGTCTATTCTCATCTTCGTTAAAACCAAGCCCTGGGTTAGGTCGTGAAAAAAGTTGTATCTTGTATTAGAGCAAAGATTTAAGATAAATTAATGAAATTGGGATGAAATAATCAATAGGATAATTATAAAAAATTTTTTTGTAATCATAAAAATTAAAGTTAACTCAAAGTAGTAATAATCCATTCAGGCATAGTTATACACCCAAAATCATATAAGAAGAGAATCTGATAGAAAATGAAGAAATACAACATATGTATAGATCATGAATGTCTTCACCCAAATAATGATGACGATGACTCGGCTGATTTAGGAGTCTAGATCACAACATATCAGAAGTGATACAATCGTTGTGGATAAGTTCTTGAAGATATTTCAAGATTTGCGTTTACCTTTATTCAACAGAACTGAAGACCCGATTGAAGTGGAGAAATGACTAATGAGGATAGAGAATAAACTAGATAGCATGACTTTTCAGATGAAAGAAGAGTAGCATTGACGACATTTGTGCTGGATGGAGAAGTCGAAAGATGGTGGTGTGGGCAGCGTTAGGACAATCTAGGGGACATACATAATATGATGACTTATGCTTCTATCCGCTCGAAGTCAGATGCATGACATGTTCATCAAGTTGAGGCAAGTAGAGAAGACAATCATGCAGTATGAAGCAAAATTCACTGCACTGTCGAGTAATGCACCACAATTGATCGCTATTGTTGAAGAAAATGCTACAGATTCCTTGCGAGACAAAACGACACGATCAGATAGTCGTTTGTATCTTTAGGGATCGATAAATGTTTGATATTAGTGGAACAAGTTATAAAGTGGACATCGACTATCAGCTTACTCAGGAGCGTAAAGAGATGCACAGGAGGAAAACTGCAGAAAAACATGCGCATCAATCGGAAGGATCCAATGGGAAGAAGTCTAAGAACAATTTGAGTGGAGTTAGCAGAGCTACGACTCAGTGTACAATAGTCGCTTGTGCCAAATGTGAAAGACAATATAAAGGTGAATGTTTGATGGGCTCTAACACTTGCTATTGATGCCATTAACTTGGTCATATAGCAAAATATTATCCATCTCTTAGCCAGAAGAGCATTGAAGTTCAGAAATCAGTTGGAGCCCCTTCGGAGCCCCTTTACAGAAGACTGCAGATGAAAAAAAATAGAGTTTACAGCTTCAACTCCTACCCAAGATCAACCAAGACAACCTATTCGACCTTGAATATATTCCCTTACTCATAATGAGCCCAAAAAACCTATTGCTGCGGAAGTTGCTGAGGTCTGATGAGTTTGACATTTTCCTATATATATAGGATATTTTTTCCAGCATACTTCCTTGCTTTAGTAACTATGTATTATTATCTGAAGTGTAATTGAGTTGGCTTATATCGAGTCTTTACCCTTATAGTAATTACTTTCTTTAATCTTAATGAATGACCTTAGTTTTCATCATAAAATTTATGAATGACTAAAGTTGATCTACTTAATGAGATTTGACTTGCAGTTCGTTTTTAAATTTTAAGGTTGAAATTTTTGTGAGGGAAGATTGAAATAGTCCCATTCCAGGAATCAAAAAGTTGCTTACTTGAGAGGAACCGAAGAGGGACAGGAAGATGTGGCGAGTAGTCAGAAACTGAAGAGGGGGAAAAAGAAACGAGACAAAAACCGGGCATAGAGGGGTTAGAGGAAATGAGGTGATCGAAAACCCTAAATTGATGCTAGAGTAGGGAGCTTTCGGGCATTCGATCAAAGAGCAGAGGAAGGAAGAAGGTTGTGTCTTCTCACCCGAAGTAGCAACAAAACGACCTCATGCGTTGTGCTCAAGGGAAGAAGATCGCAACTTTTTTGCTTCAAGCCACGACGTCAACGTAAGGGGAGCCGCGCCTTCCGATCTAGCCGATGAAGGAGGAAGTGACGACGGGAGAAGAAGAAAAGAAGTTTGTGCTGAAGGGAGCTGAAGCGAGCTATTGATCCAAATCTCTCACTTGTAGAAGAGGCGATCGAGCTGAGGGTGGAAGTTTGGAAAAACTCCATGCGTGAGAAGGTTTATTTTTTAGACGGTGAGTTTATTTAATTTATTTAATAAATATTTTATATATACTTTATATATATTTATTATTTAAATGATTAAACTTAAGTGTACTTGATTTAGGCTGTAAAAGTCCTCTTTCTGGATCGAAGAAAGGGTGTCAGCCCCTAAGGAAAGGTTAGGGTTTTAATTCTAAAAATTTTTGTATAAATTAATAATATGTATGTTAATATTAATCACAATAATTAAAATTAAAAGTTTAAAATAGTGCAATATAACAATAATTGATAATTAAATTAAAACATTAAAGTGATAATTGAATATTTTATATTTTATATATGCTAATTTGATATAATTAATATAAGTTAAGAGCAAAAAGGCCGATCCTTCTCGAGGTGAGTACTCTTATTCTTAAATTATAATATCTTCTTTGTATCACTTCTAAATTAGTTTTTTTGGGCTGTTATTTATGCTTGATTAATGCAATTGATTTTCCTATTATTATATTTTATTGGTCATTTCAATGCGAATGTTTATAATCTAATATTATGAAATATTTAATGCATTATTGTATTATATGTTGATGAATATGAAATTATGAATAATATGATTTGTATGGATCGATTGTATGTGTATGACTAACTATGATGAAGTCAATCCTTGTGATATTAGTGGAAGAATACTAAGATACTCATGCACGTATATGAGAAAAAATATCGATATTGATGTGTCTTAATTGACACAATTTTTAGACGATGCTCCTATAACGATTGTATAAATATAGGATGATATTTGTGCTATTGATGTATAATACCATTCATTGAATAACATGTCAATATTTATATTGATTTATTAAAAATTTATCAGACATGCATTTTAGTTTTTTTTCATGTATTATTATAGTTTAGGAGTATGAATATTTATGTGTTTATTTAGCTCACAATTATTTTAAATTAACATTTCAGATTAATATAATTGATTAAAAGATGAGCGATAGAAAAGAAAACGTTTATTAAAGACGCGTGCAATTTATAGTAAGGTAAATATAATTTAATTTCTTTGGTGACTCCTTCATCTGTTAAATAGTAAATGAATGTAGAAAATTTAGTTCTCACCGTCCGACCTTATGTTCCTATGTTGGTTAATTTCAAGCTGCGGGTCGGGTCGTGACAGAACTATAGGAGCTCATAATATTTCCACCAAATGATCACTTCTTTGCCTAACATGAAGCAAGCAAAACTTCCATTCCTTGAAGAATATGCCCACCATGCCTTCCTTTTCGTGCATATTGGCTTGAATCGTATTGGACCTGCGATCTTTTTTTTCCTTGTTATTGCAGGCCACTCAGTTAATAGTGAGACCATATTTATCTAGTTTATTAAACTTTCTAGACATTATCTTTCAGTTAGGCATCATGTTTTTATATGCAGCCTTATGTAAGCTTTTTCTTATGCAGCTTTTAACGTGTCATTTAAGCATTGCTCATTATATGTAGCATTATAGACGTTTGAATATCATATTATACACCTATTCAATATGTTTGATAACATATCTTCAGGTTAAATACTTCATAGTTGCTTAAATAACTTATTTATCTATTTATTATTATTATTATTTTGCAGTATGAGCAGAACAGGCGAGTGGCCGACTCCATGCTAGTATATACCATTCTAACGCTGGCCTATGTAACCAAATTCTTCTTGTGGGAGTCTGGATATTGGTGCACTATGGATATTGCTCATGATAGAGGTAGTCAAATTGTGATTGATGTTCTAATATAAATTACGAATTTTAGGTATCTTTGTATGATTTGTTTAAATAAATACCTACATGGTGATTGGGCACAGGGATTGGGGTAGTGTTGTGTGGGGGGGTTTTTTTTTTTTTGGTAAATTTACATGCATACCACACAATTCTTATGCATTTACACATGTAACACCTAAAGTTTAATACCCACATTTATAAAACTTTGGTATTAAAAAGCTATGCATGAGGTTTGTGGTAAATTTACGTGCATACCACACAATTCTTATGCATTTACACATGTAACACCTAAAGTTTAATACCTGCATTTATAAAACTTTGGTATTAAAAAGCTATGCATGAAAATGTATATTCACCTTTAAAAAGTTATTGATAGTGGTATTTTTGAAATGATGTCAAAGATTTGAGTGTTATGTATGTAACTATGAAAGTTTGGGTTTTAGATAATGTAAATATATAAGAGTTGTGTGGTATGTTTCTTTTTCCATGAAATAATCTTATTGATGCTGGAGTTTCCCGCACGGGACCCGCTATCCCGCATGCACATGATTCAGTGATTTCAGCTACAGTACTGTTCCATAGAGCGAGTGCATGCGGGATTCACGATCGCGTTAGGCAAACTGAACGCGGTGCCTATTTTCTTTATTTCTTTAACAAGTTTCTTTCTTTCTTTCCTTTGTAGACTTTTCCTATAGATGTGTTGTATTAAGAGTTGGATGGGGAGTTTTTTTCATGTTTCTGTTCGGGACAGCAGCTAGTGTCTCAAGTTTTCTCTTCTAGGTTGTATCCTTGGGTTGAGTGGTAGTCAGGCTTTATCTTATTCCCGCGATGGTGATTTATCCTTCTTCAACCCTTCTGCATCCCTCTCGGTTCGCCGCCACACATCCCTCCTCGCTGCAGCTGCCCGGAAACATCCTTCCTTCCTTGGCTGTTTTTTGGAGGCCACCCCTCCCCCCCCCTCCAAACCACATTTCCTCCCTTCCGACTTGCGACCGCCTGCCAAGAACCCCATTTCCTCTTTCTCCTTGCTGCTACCACCCCTAAACAGCTCTCCATCCTCATTGTCATCACCGTTCCAGCACTTCATCTTTGCTGCCACTGCTTTGCAGCCATCTCTTTTTGCTGCCATCATTTCGGATTGCTGTTCCACATTGGTACTTGCTGCATGCTTGCTAGCTGGATCCTAGGAAATCATTACCTTGCTGTTTTCTGTTTGTCAACCATTTTGTCCACCATCCCGCCACCTTCGAAACCCTTATCAATTATCACAACCACCCCGAGATTCACCTTATTTGAGTGTGTTGTCATTTGTTACAATTTCAGATTTCGTATGTGTTGTGTT
>NW_018219104.1:0-6795 GCF_001263595.1 Phalaenopsis equestris | reverse complement strand
TAATATTTACAACATAATTAGGGTGTATATTAAACGTAAGTGTTTGATAGCATAAATTTCTTTATATTGCTCCTAATAAAGTGTCTTTTTTGGAATGAATAACTTTGTCATCATAAATCCATTTTGTAATAGGACTATGTATTCCTTTTCTAAAATAAGCTTTAATTAATATTTGAATTCCTCCAAGGAAAATATGTTTATATTTTTCAGGATTCTTTATATTTTGCAGATCGTGTTGTTTTATTTGTTGATTATATAAAGGAATTTGAGTTCTTCCTTCAGTATTAATTATAGCTATAGGATGATCTCCTTGTCTAATACTGTAATGAATACTTCTCCAAAAAAATATTGGCGTTTCAAAGCAATCCTTAGTTCCTAATGATAATTTTCTTTTTGTTATTCTATTATAAGCTTCTTCAGATAATGTAATATGTCTTTCTTATTCAATATTATTATCATTAATTATATCAGAATCATGATTTTCTGACATTAATCAGAATACATGTATTCATCTATTTCATGATCAGAATAATTAATTTCTCTAAGATTTTCTTCAGTATAGGATAATTCATATAGTTCTTTGTCATTGTCTATTTCTGATAAATCAAAAATAAGTTGAAGATTGGATTCATTTATTATTGGAATAGATTTTACATTACTTAATTTAGTTTTTTGAGAGTAATTATTTGCATAATGACCTTCTTGTTTACATATTCAACATTTGTTATTTCTGATTTTTTTTATTATTTTCTTTTCTTCTAAAGGTTCTTTATTAGGATTATAATATTTTTTATTTGTTTTTTTTGAAGACTTTTTTCTTTTTCTTTTTTGCAGAACACTCACAAGTGTTATGTAATGGGCATCCCCATTATTGAGGAATTAAGTCAAATTTTTCACAACATAAAGATTGTTTATATTGTTTATTTTTCTTGTGTAAATCAACTTGGTAACAATCTTCAGCTAATTTTTCTAAAGCAAAATGTATTCAACTTCCTAAATGTGTATCATTAGGATATGTTTGTTTGAATTCTTGACTCCATAAAATATTATATGGTTCTGGTAGTTTGTAGAAATATATATATCTAAGTATGCTTGTGTTTCTTCGTATAATATGCCATAGAAAAATTTTTGATAGTCACAACTATATTCATATAAGTAACAAATATCACATATATTTAAAGATGTTAGCTTGTGCTTGGCTTCTTGAGATGCAATTTTTTGCCTTTGTTCATCTGAGAATATTAATACTTTATATCCTAAGAATTCTCCTTTTAAATATTTTGCATATTCATTACGACAACTTTCAGGATTATTTGGGTCACATGTTTGTCTTATACTATTTTTTTTTTCAAGAGATAACCCTCGAGATAACCCTGAAAACCATTTTTTACTTATTCCTGTTAATGTGTTTTTCATATAATTATATACGTCTTCTCCTTTTAAGTTGTAATTATCTATTGCTAAACTATTTTCAATTACCGATTTGTCTATTGCTTCATAATTGCTTCATATATATTTTTATAACAATCAATATTTAAATAGACTCCATGACCACTAATAAGTTCTGGTATATTATCGGGTGATTTTTTTGTGAGGAAAAGATGAGCTAAATTCTGTATTAAGAGTATGCTTGTTTTTCTTCAGATAATATGTCATAGAAAAATTTTTGATAGTCGCAACTATATTCATTTCAGTAATAAATATCGCATAAAAATGTTAGCTTGAATGTTAGCTTGTGTTTGGCTTCTTGAGATGCAATTTTTTACCTTAGAAAAATTAGTTGAAGCCTGTAAACAAGTTAATTTACACAAGAAAAATAAACAACATAAGTAATCTCTATGTTGTGAAAAATCTGACTTAATTCCTCAACAATGGGATGTCCATTACATAACACCTGTGAGTGTTTTGCAAAAAAAAAGAAAAATTATTCAGAAAAAAAAATAAAAAATATTATAATCCTAATAAAAGAACTTTTAGAAGAAAAGAAAATAATAAAAAACAAACAAATTAGAAATAATAAATGCTGGATATAAAAACAAGAAGGTGATTATGCAAATAATTGCCCTCAGAAAACTAAATTAAGTAATGTAAAATCTATTTCAATAATAAATGAAACCAATCTTCAACCTATTTTTGATTTATCAGAAATAGACAATGATGAAGAACTATACGAATTATCTGATACTCAAGAAAATCTTATAGACTTTATTTATTCTGATCATGAAATAGATGAATGCCTGTATTGTGATTAATGTCAGAAAATCATGAATCTGATATAATTAATGATAATAATATCCAATATGAAAGACATATTACATTATCTGAAGAAGCTTATAATAAAATAACAAAAAGAAAATTATCTTTAGGAACTAAGGATTGCTTTGAATTGCCAATATTTATTTGGAGAAGAAGTATTCATTACAGTACTAGACAAGGAGAGCATCCTATAGAAATAATTAATACTGAAGGAAGAACTCAAATTCCTTTATATAATCAACAAATAAAACAATAAGATCTGCAAAATATAAAGAATCCTGGAAAATATAAACATATTTTCTTTGGAGGAATTCAAATATTAATTAAAGCTTATTTTAGAAAAGGAATAGATAGTCCTATTATGATATGGACTTATGATGACAGAATTATTCATTCCAAAAAAGATGCTTTATTAGGAGTAATAAAAGGAAATTTATATTATCAAACAATTATGTTTAATCTACACCCTAATTATGTTGTAAATATTAATGATAAACATTTAGACAGATCATTAACACAATGCCATAAACTTGATAAAATAAAGCTAAGAGAAGGAAGTGTCGTATATAACATTACATATCAAATTGCTTATGCATATAGTAATCAACATAACACTATAGCTTTTAAACCAGATAAAGATCCCACACATTTAGATCCACTATTCTCTCATATAGGACATTTAATCCAACCTGAAGAAATAGATGAGATAAAATAACCCCACCTACTTAAAATCTTCTACTCAAATTTGGGGAAAATTCAAGTCTAAGAAGTAGAAGATATCCGCAATTAGATTATATTGATAATTGAAATACATTATGTATCTAACCAAGAAGATCATTTAAAATCAATTACCCTAAAAATCTAATTAGAACAAAACCTACCATTTTACGCCCTAAAGAATATAATAATAATCAATTATTACTATCTGGATATTATATAACTCCTGATAATAAATGTACAATTTTACTCGATACTGGTGCACATAAATTACATATTAAAAAAAATCTAATTCCATCAAACTTACATATCCTAAAAAAAATCCTTACATATATGAAGATTATGTAGGACAAAAATACATTTTTGATAATGTAATATTATCAATTATTTAAATACATAACACCTTAGTTAGAAATAATAAATGATGATACCATTACGCTTGTGTTTAGCTCTTTACATATTATTAATATATAATATACTCATTATGCTAGATGTTTCATTTTAGCTCTTTAGCTCTCATTACGCTAGATATTATATAATTAATATATAATATCAGAGATTTTTCCTCATTATGCTAGATGTTGTACTCACAAATTGTACTCACTAATCGAATGAAGTACATGGTTTTAAATCATCACAACTTCTTCCAACATTGAAGTCTATTACTTCACACAACTTTCTTTAAATACTTAATCACTTATCATTTTTAGGAAAAATATAAAGAAAACTACTTAGAATCCATGGAGAAAACACAACCGCACATGAGTTTAAAAGTAAGAATTATGCACACAAACAAGAGATCTAAATTAAAATCAAGTGTAGACACAATGATAAACACTTATCTCAAATTCTCTCCATCAAATGCCTTGAAGTTCCTTTAAATTCTCTTCCTTCTCTCACAATACAAACTAACACTCTAAAAAAAATAAAATAAACAAAGTAAAGGTGGCCGGCGGTGGCGGCAATAGGCAGCGGCGACAATGGACTATGAACTTTGATGGATGGCCGACTTCCTCTCTTGGAAAATCTAAGTCTCTTCTTATAAAAATCTAAGGGGTGCCTTGGTGCCTCTTCAAAAAGGTGTCTCCATCCAATGAATCTTGTAGAAGTTGCCTCCTCCTAAGTCAATTGATCAAATTTTCGTGTCCATGGGCTATTTCCCACATTTTTATCAAGGGCTGCTTCAAAAAACTCTTCAAAAATATGCTCAATTTAAATAATTCATCAAGTAACTACTTTTGGCACTTAAACGCAAGTTACTTGGTGCTTAGACGCGGAGCCTCTGGCGCTCAGGCGTCGGACTGGGTGGTTAGACACCCCAGTTCATGTTTGCATTTTTCTTCATTTTGCTCCAAATTTGAACATTTTTCACTCCTTTTAGCATTTTCCATTCATTTGATTGTACATGCAAGAAAAACACATAAATACCTTTCATTAAAGTAAAATATCTCAAAAATAGGTATAAAAATGTGTATAAAAACACTGCATATTTTAGGTGTATTAGTAGGTTCTAGTATCTCACTCTTAGATTACCCACTGTGCCCTCTCTATAGGACCTACCAGTGAATCTTAGTTCCAATCTCTAGATTAAATTGAAAAAAGAGTTTAGCTTGTCACTCTGGAACATAAATTCTATGCCCATCAAATCTTATCTCCTTATCTATTTGCACTTGCCCTCAGATGATAGTCAATGCTCTTTCCAAAGTGAAATGTGGCTCTGCTCAATTGAGAATTACACCGCCCTTCCAGGTCTTAGTATAATTACAACAAATTTTAACATAACCTATTGCCACCTAAGTTATGTTAATGATGTAAAGGAGATATTACTCATCACAAGAGATAAAAGTTATTCTATAAGAAAATGAATTTTTCTACACATGCTACTTCTTCAAATCAAAAGAAAAGAGTAAAGAAAACTACTCACAAAGCATGGAGAAAACAAAACAGAAAACTTCATTAAATCAAAGAAAATCCACTAGAAAGTATTTACAAAAATTACAAGATAATGAAGAACACAATACTTAGTTTTTTTCCTCAGAAAAAAGGATGAAAATCTCTTAAATAAACTCTTCTGCCGATCCATGCTTTGCTCATACAATTCCCTTACACATTTCTCTTAAAATCCCTCACCAATCTCTCCAAACATGATGGAAATATACATCTCCATCAAATCACACCAAATTCTCTCTAAAATCCTTCTAAAACTCCTAATAATCTCCTAATTACCTATCATGACAGGCATCGACACCCTTATTTAAAAAGACACAAAGCCTATCCTTTCTCCAAGAGACACATCTCCTCATCCAAAAGACACACCATTTTACTCCAAGAGACACATCTCTTCATCCAATAGCCTTCCAAAGTGTCTATATTCATTTAACCACGCATTGTGGCATGCAAGCCATCCAGAACTTTCCAAAACATCCAAGAACAACCAAAGACCACCTAAAATTGTCCCTAGATGGTTTCTGGCTCCTAGGCACTATTTTTGGTGCCCAGACACCATTTCCCGTCATCACTGGCGCTTAGGTGCCAGTTTTCGGCGTCTAGGCGCCCCTCTGCAGGTAGGTCCACCGTTTTGCCCCATTTTAGCTCCGTTTCTCTCCAAATTGTTATACCTACAAAATAAGCATGAAAATAACCTTTCTTTAAAGTGCAGTTTCCTTAAAAAATATGTGATAAATTTAAGTGAGATTACGCTTAGAAAGATATATTAAAATATGTTAGGTCAAAATTTTCTTCCTTGCTTAATTTTACTCCAAATGACACCAAAAGTTCATTTCTTGTACATGAAGAAAAAAAACATGCAAAATATCTTCCTTTAAAGTGTAATATCATTAGAAATATACATAAAATGATCATGAAATGTACACTAAGAATAGGTAATTTTCAAGTGAATCAATATCTCGAGCCGATCACTATATCTTCTGGGTTCGATCGACCATTACATGCAATCACCGATATTGGGTGTCATCTCAGAACAATCACCCTATCTTCCAAGTTTGACCTGCTGTTACGTGTCAATTACCCGTTATTGACCGCATTTTTGGTTGAGGTCTAGTGTTCCTCTTTAGTAGCCTAAGGTCTAGCCATAGGACATCCTTTTGACTATTCCTAGAAAGCTAGAAAAGGAACCCTCACCATTAGAAATTCTAAACTCGTCTTTACTCAACTTGAAGTTCTACATATTGGTCCTAACCTCTAGCACTTAATAGGTGGGGTCACTATGGGGGAGCTCAAGAAGAGTTCCTATAAGACTGTTGGACCTTAAGGTTGGCCCTGGGTGTTGGTTTAGAGCTAAGGCACTCACCAACAATCACCTCACTCACAACCACTTACAAGCACAAACAAAAATTTCTTGACTTTGGTCCCTTGCTAATTTTGGGATACTCATGTAGATGGTCCCCTAAACCCACTGGCCCTAGGCTAGGGTTTAGCTAAGACCAGTACATAAAGGACATAAAATAGGGTTTCCATTGGTCCATGGCTTATATATGGTGGTTGGCACCCCAACTCTACCAAAATGCCCAACTTAGCCTTTTGCATCTAAACTCCCTCAAATTACCTAGATACCCTTGAGACCCCAAATTTGGCCAAAATTCCCAAATTTACCCAAAATACCCACATTTGTTTGAAAATCATTTCAAACCCTTTAAAAACACCCAAATTACCCAAAATCACCAAAAAATTGTCAAATTACCAAAATGCCCCTCCTTCGCCCGAAATTCAAAAAATTCCAAAAATTCCCAAAATATTCAAAATATTTCCAATTTCACTTTCCTTAACCACCACATGACCCAATTTGGCGATTTTGACCATTTT
>NW_018219103.1:0-753 GCF_001263595.1 Phalaenopsis equestris | reverse complement strand
GCACATAATATTGTCAAAGAAGTACATGTCAGATTGTGTGGCGCTCACCAGTCAGGACCGAAAATGAAGATGAAGATCAAAATACTCGAGTATTATTCGCCAGCAATGATGTCCGATTGCATGGATACAACCAGAAGATGTCACCAATGCCAAGTGCATGGTGTGGTCGTACACCAGCCTCCAAATGTGCTACACCCAACTGTTGCATCGTGGCCATTCGAGTGTTGGGGTACAAACATAATAGGTCCGATAGACCCTCCATCTTTCAAAGGACACAGGTTTAGACTTGCCACTACTGATTACTTCTCCAAATGGGTAGAGGCAGTACCGTTACGTGAGGTTACAACACAACACGTCCTTCAATTTTTTAAAAGCCAAATCGTCCAACATTTTAGAATACGTTGAAGAATAATTTCTGACAATGGGACACCTTCAGAGGTACAAAGATCAACAAGTTGGCGTACACAACAACGTCATATGGGAGCGCGCTGCGTGGAGTTTCGGAGCCGTCGTAGGTTGAGGCTTTCAAGAAAACACTGGTACAAATTTTGAAGAAAACACTAGTAAAAACAAAAGGGATTGGCAAACCAAACTATTAGAAGCCTTGTGGGCCTACCAGATGACTTTCAGTACTCACACTCGGTGTACACCTTATATGCTCGTGTATGGGTCTGAGGCTGTGCTATCGCTAGATATCCAGACACCGTCTCTCAGAGTGGTCGTTGCCAACCAACTCACAACAGAAGAAAGTGC
>NW_018219102.1:127678-130155 GCF_001263595.1 Phalaenopsis equestris | reverse complement strand
AAGATATATGCAGAAGAGCTTCACCAGTCTTCATCGTAGTACTCTCAGAAACAGAGCACTCAATCCAATCAACGACCGTCTCAGGAGGGATCACCTCGAACAGCGAGTAAAAGAATATCCATGTTAGAGCGACAGAAAGTTCTGTATTCCTTTAAGGATTAAGCTGTACCTAAAATATTCAAAAGCTTGATGTGGAAACTAGAATTCAAACAAAGAAACCTGAAGAGGTGGATAAGAAGAATGAACCAAATTATTGCCTGTACCACCGGTTGCTTGGGCACACTATAGACAAGTGTTTCGTCTTTAAAGACTGGTTTGAAAAGAACCTCAAGGAAGAGAATATAAAAATCTCGAAGGAGTATTTGAGAGAACCTGAAAAAGAGAACCTGAAAAAGGTTCCAATGAGAGAACCTGAAAAAGGTTCCAAATTTCAGTTGAGTGTTGAGTCAATCTCCCCAATTGATCCGTATACTAGAACAGATGGATGGAGTACAACTTGGAATGAACTCAAGAGGGTCCTTAATCAAATACAGAATTCATCAGAACAAGCTTCTATGAATACCAAAGAAGGATGGAATGAGGTCTGGTGCAGGTCGTCTAAAAAGATACTAAACAAGATACAGTCTGCATCAAAACAAGCCTCCATTCAGAGTTCGCAACATACCAAGCTCGAGATGAAGATTTCACTAGGAGATCCGTCATCATCAATGATAGAGAGTAATAAAAAGAAAAGCATCACTGCCAATATTGATAGCATGGGGGGTAGGACAGGGGCTGCCTCTATTAGACTAGTTGTCTCAGATTTGGGGAAGAACATCCTCGAACCCTTGACTTTGTATGACTATCTTTTTGTCCCTCCGGGGTCTTATGAATATAATGGTTGTGATTTCGGCTACGTTTTGACTATTTCTGGACGTAATTGATTATGAACGATCTGGATGAGATCTCGATCCCCAAAATGATCCTTAATATGTACTCAAGTCTGATGAACTCGTTGTCAAGGCCAAATAAGAACTCAATGATATCGCTTACGACAACACCGATAATGAAGAGCCAACTCTCGAGTGTCACGGTGCACCATTTGCCATCAGCTTAGATCTTTCCGATAGGGAGGAAAAGACACTAAAGATTCAACAATGATATCTCAAGAAGAAGAAGTCACAAAAGTTAACTTAAGGAGGGGAAGAGTGTTACCACCAAGAACAGCTCCGACAGACAAAGGAAAACAGATAATGACTCGAGAAGAGATACCCCCAACTCTGTCAGTGGAAGAACAACATAATCAAGACAAAATCAGAGGATCGTACAAAGTAGACTACAACATGCTAGCTCATCTTAGGAAGTTGCTTGCCCTACTAAGCATCTACTACGCTCTGATCCTGCCAAAAGAGATGAGAGAATCTCTAGTTATAGCTTTGCTTGATCCAAAAATTTGCTTAACTCAGTTGTCTAGAACATCCTCAGATGAAGTTTGCTTGTTGGGAGAACAGTCAGGGATAACCTTCACAGATGAAGACTTAATGCTCGGTACCGCCTACCACAAACGTCCGCTCTATATCTCTGTCAACATTGGCAGATTTGTGTTATCAAGAGTTTTAGTGAATCAAGGAGCATGATCCTGGGGCATCTCTTAACTTGATGAGCCTACGGACATTGGCCTATTTGGATATTTAAGCTCAAGAGCTTACGACCGATAAAATGATATTAAGAGGATTCAACCAAAAGGGAGAAAGAGCCCTTGGATCAATTACATTACTTATGAAGGTTGAAGAACTTGTAACAACTGTTAAATTTCATATCATTGACGCCGAGACCTCTTTTAACGCTCTATTGGGTCGACCATGGATTCATGAGCACAATATGGTTCCATCATCTCTACACCAGTGCATCAAATACTGCAAAGATGGTCAAGAAAATTGCATCAAGGGAGACCTACAACCATTTTCAGTGCACGAAGTTGGTATCCATGAAGATGCTGCCTACTACGCGCCTCCAAAGAGGACTGTCTTCTCTCGTGAGGTTATCACAAACAAAGGTGAAGATTCAGGAGAATCACAAAAAGTAGGCCATACAACTCCAGTTCAACAACCTTCTACTACTCCCCTACGACGAGTTGGTGGAGGTTCTTCTAGTTCAAGCACCCGAGGTCGAGGCTGGGGACGCGGACGAGGAAAGATCAATTTAGTTGTTGAACGGACTAGGACAACTATCAACATTGGTGACGAAGACAGTTCTAAAGATGAAATAATGATGACAAAGCAGAAGAAACCTCAGTACGAGATATCCCTAAAAGATACAAAGAGGAATGAATATAAAACAATGTATGATCGGATAAACCACTATGTGAATACTATGACCCTTACTCCGATTCTCCCTCTGAATGTCGAGAGTTTAGAGGTCAAATTTTACCGTGCTTCAGTCTTGATTTTAATTTTTTTAGTGCTCGGCTTTCAAACATGTAAATTTAGATGTTGATT
>NW_018219102.1:122439-127616 GCF_001263595.1 Phalaenopsis equestris | reverse complement strand
TCAAATTCTCGCCTTGTGTTCAAAAGTTAATTCAACAGGGACACTTACCAAAACGAATATCAAAAGATTCAACTTAACTTTTTAAAAAATTATGGAATGCTAAAAGTTGAACTCCCAATTCAAAAGAAGGTCTCGAATTTGGTACTGTTGGACCAGTCGATGATTCTGTATTTTGCATGGTTGTTACTGGTAGATCAGAAGAGGATTGCCTAATGTGGAGGATGACTCTATTGACCAACCAATAGAAGATGCTCCACCAGAATTTGAGGAAGAAATTAAATCCACCGTGGATGAATTGAAAGAGATTAACCTCGCGAAAGAAGAACGACTCCGACCTACATTTATAAGTTCTTTAGTTGATGAAGAAGAATCTGGAAAATTGATCAAACTATTAACTGAATTCAAAGACTGTTTTGCATGGAGCTATGATGAAATGTCAGAAGTGGGGTAGACAAGAATATAACCCCAGTAAAACAAGCTCTAAGGAGAATGCGCCTTGAAAAAGAACAACAAGTCGTCGTCGAGGTAAGTTTGTGAAAGAAGAACAATACCCCACGTGGTTGGCTAACATTGTTCCAGCCAATAAAAAAAATGAACAAATATGTATTTGTGTCAACTTTAGAGATTTGAACGAGGCATGTCCAAGAGATGAGTTTCCACTACCAATACCAGAAATGATGGTGGATATCGCTTCAACACATGAAATTTTCTCCTTCATGGATGGATCTCCGGGATACAACCAAATCAAGATGGCTCTCGAAGATGCAACACTCAAAGCCTTCAGAACGCCGATTGGATTTTTTTGCTACACAATGATGTTGTTTAGCCTATAGAAAGCTAGAGCAACATACCAGCGTGCAATGAAAAATATTTTTTTATGACCTCATTCACAATCAAGTGGAATGCTACGTGGATGATTTGATCATCAAAAGTAAATGAAAGATAGATCATTTGTACAATTTTAGGATCGTGTTCGAACGGCTACACTGATATGACCTTAAAATGAATCCCTTAAAGTGCGTCTTTGGCGTTACCTATGGGAAGTTTCTAGGATTTGTTGTCCATCATCGGGGAATTGAGATCGACCTGAATAAGATTAAAGCTATCTTGGAAATGCCTCCTCCTAAAACCTCCCCTAAAACCTTGAAGCAGCTACGTTCCTTCCATATATACTTATAAAGTGTGCGATATTCTATCCTTTGCTTTATTTCTAATCTCTCAAGTAGGTGTGAGCCTATCTCGGCATTAATTAAAAAGGATGCCAAATTTATTTGGGAAGCGGGCCTTTGAGGGGCCTTTGAGGGCGTTAAACAATATTTAATGGCACCTCCTGTTTTGGCAGCCCCTATTCTGGAGAAACCATTAATACTTTATATCATGGCTTTAGATGACTCTCTGGGAGCCCTCTTGACTCTAGTCAATGAGGAGGGAAAAGAAAATGCGCTCTGCTCCTTGAGTCGTCGTCTAATACCGATGGAGATAAGGTATCCACGTATTGAGAAGCACTGTCTGCCATTAATTTTCGCTGCTTAAAATCTTAGACATTACATGCTTTCTCATAAGATTACCCTAATTTCGAAAGTTAATCCATTGCAATATTTGATGACCCGACCAACACTCTCCGGACCACGTCACCCTTGGTCTCCCTCTGCCATTCTTTATATATATATATATATATATGGCGATCATTGTCCTCGTTCTCGCTTTAGCAGACTTTCTCGCTGCACACCCCTGGCCAGCTGGGTCCTCTCTCAACGACGAGTTACCAGACGAGCAAATACTACAAATGGAATTTTCTAGTGCACAGCGCTGGGAAATGTACTTCGATGGTGCTTCGTTAGCCAGGAAAGACAAAGGATTAGGCACAATTATACCAGGCAAAGCAGGGATTTGTTTGATTTTTATTACGCCAGATAAGGGTATGTTGAGGTTCTCATACCACCTAACAGAGCCATGCACCAACAATGAAAAGCTTTAATAAGCTTTAATCACTGGATTGGAGTTGGCAATTTCAATGGATATAACAAACATTGTCATCTATGGTGTCTCTCAACTTGTCATCCAATAGTCGTCGGACAATACGGAATTTTGAAACCAAGACTAGCAGAGTACCATCAGTACACAATGAAGCTCCTGAAGCAAATCCCTTACGTGACTTTCTACGGGATTCCTTGGGGAGATAATACCCATGTCGACGCTCTAGCTAAACTCGCTAAGGAAATAACATGTTCCCCGGAGGATTCTATCGAAGTCACGATGCAAGGAAGACGAGTCTTGTCTCGAAATGACTTTGAAACTCTACACAAACTTGAAAAAGAAGAAACATTAAATACAGTTGCGGACATCAACGAGGATTGGCGCAAGTCATTAATAGAATATTTGCATACTGGGAAGCTGCCGGAGGATAAGTCTGAGGCGCACCACATCATAAGACGGGCTATGTCTTACGCTCTGGTGGGAAATGTTCTTTATAGACTATAGAAGATCGTTTGATCAGATGTGGCTATGGTGTTTGAGCAGAGTCCAGGCACAAAATATTGTCAAAGAGGTACACGCCGGATTGTGTGGCGCTCACCAGTCGGGACCAAAAATGAAAATGAAGATCAAAACATTCGGATATTATTGGCCAGCAATGATGTTCGATTGCATGGATACAACAAGAAGATGTCACCAATGCCAAGTGCATGGGGTGGTCTTACACCAGCCTCAAAATGTGCTGCACCCAATTGTTGCCTCGTGGCCATTCGAGTGCTGGGGCACTGACATAATAGGTCTGATAGACCCTCCATCTTCTAAAGGACACAGGTTTATACTTGCCGCTACATACTACTTCTCCAAATGGGCGGAGGTAGTACTGTAACGCGAGGGTACGACACAACACGTCCTTCAATTTTTCAAAGGCCAAATTGTCTACCGTTTTGGAGTACCATGAAGAATAATCTCTGACAATGGGACAGCTTTCAAAAGCACAAAGATCAACAATTTCTTAAGAAGACATGGGATAGATTGGAGATACTCTATAATTTACTATCCCAGAGCAGTTGGTCTGGCTGAAGCTTTCAACAAGACACTGGTACAGATTTAAAAAAAAACACTGGATGAAAACAAGAGGGATAGGCATAACAAACTGTTAGAAGTCTTGTGGGCCTACCGAATGACTTTCAGGACTCCCACTCAGTGTACACCTTATATGCTCGTGTATGGGTCCGAGGCCGTGCTACCACTAGAAATCCATATACCATCTCTCAAAGTCTCCATTGTCAACCAACTCACAGTGGAAGAAAGTGCAAAACTCAGACTTGAAGAACTGGAGAGTCTTGAGGGAAAACGATTGGAAGCACAACAACATTTAGAGCTCTACCAGAAAAAGATGGTACAAGCCCATGACAAATTGGTCCGCCCAAGGACATTCAAAATTGGTGACCTCGTACTTGTGCTCAAAAGACCTTCTTGCTCGCCGCAAAATAGGTGGGAAGTTTGAGCCAACTTGGGAGGGACCATTTGTCGTTGAGAAGGTCTATGCAAAAGGAGCCTACCAGTTAGTGGACTTTCGGGGTGAAAGACCCATGTTACCGATAAATGGAAGATACCTGAAAACTTATTATGCAACCTGATGTCGCCTACCTCCGCTTGCCTCTACTTGCTTTGAAACTTTAAAACTTTGATTGTTTTAGGGTTATCTATGTGGCCAAATGTCTATGACCGGGTCAAAATTTTGTAATTAACCTCAATATAATATAAATTTTGAGAAATATTTTTGAACTTTACACGTTCTCTTTTCTACTTTTGAATTTCAATACCCTACTAAATTAAACGAAACTCACACATAAAATGAATAATCCTTTTCACCAAAACAAACTAAAATTTACTTTAAAATACTTTGTTTTGTTCTTATTCATGCCAAGCTTCGGCCCACTGACGTTTTTTTCTGTCGCCTGCAAAAAAATGTCAGGATAGAGACTGATCTTTGCCTTCCAGAATGGCTGGAACCTCACACTGAATAAAGAGATGACGCCATAAGGAGGTGTCATAGATTTCAACATGGATTTCAACCAAGTTGATATGGACTACAAGGGTCCTCTAATGGACGTAGTCAGTAATGAAGAAAAGGAGGGACTGCCTTCACTGTTGAGGGTGACTACTCAAGACAATGTGTCACACAGAGGTAAAAACGTGATAGCGGAACAAGATCCGATGGAGGGGCCTAACCGTTTGCCCTCCATGGTGGCTACTCCAGCAAGGGATCTTATAGCCGCCCGTAGTGAGCAACTACCAAATATTCCGCTCCGCAGGATGCAGTGCAGAAATGCCAGTCGAAAGAAACAGAGAGCCTTTCTGCGACAGGAATGTAAATGCCAGAGAGACGTGAGCAGTTTTCTTACCCCCATTCCTGAGGGACATATTTAGGAGCCAGATCTAAGAGAAACTTCTGCCAGGCTGCCCACTATAGATGAAGAGTCAAGATTTGTGACAGAATCAGATATGCTCCCATGCTCCCAGTTCTAGAAACCTTATGCAGAGGTTGCCCAACATGCAACGTTGAGGTACCAGGCGGACATCAGTCACGTGCGCATTTGTAGAATGCCCGGACTGTAAGGTTCTACATCTACATCATTTCAGTACATTAGAAGAATATACTTCAAGCACCAACGAGTCTCAGACTCTAGACTTCGTGACAAATGAACAAATGAACCAAATGAACCATATGTCCCACTGGGGATGGATCAACGCGCACCATGGAGCCAAGGATCATACATCCCACTAGAGGCTGAATCTCATATTCCGGATCGACCAACACCAGTTTGGGTTCCCGCCGAGCCCTAAAGGAAGGAACGCTCACGGTAGCTACCAACTCCTGGTATGGTAGAATACTACAAGATAAACAGAGTAAATAAAAGAGAATTTGAGTTCTATGAAGAAGTTCAGGGAAAGTTCTTCAACATATTGGAGGGCATGGAGCTATATACCAGGGTTTTCTCTGAAACTGATGAAAGAAGCATTCTAGACTGCATCTTTGATTTAAGATATAAAGGTCAAACGGGCCTTCTCATGGAGAGAACATATTCTGAGCCGAAGAAATGGATGCGGGGAAAGGGAAGAATCACCATCCAATGCGGCTGTTGCTACAATTTTACGAACGACAGACAGGGGAATCCGCCTGGGATCCTCAGATACGA
>NW_018219102.1:121759-122427 GCF_001263595.1 Phalaenopsis equestris | reverse complement strand
GATGATCAAGAGAATGGTCAAGTGGAATATTCTACCCGCTACTTGCATTCCTAACAGTTGCATCATCAACATTTATGAAGAAGGTGACTGCATTCCCCCACACATTGACCATCATGATTTTGTGAGGCCTTTCTGCACGGTCTCGTTCATGAGTAAAAGCAATATTCTATTTGGAAAAGAAATTGATGTTGCCGGCCCTGGTGAATTAAGAGGTTCTGTGGAGATTCCTCTTTCAGTCGGTTCAGTACTTGTTCTCAAGGGCAACGGTGCAGACATTGCCAAGCACTACATTCCAGGAGTACGACACCGTAGGTGTCTGTAACCTTCCGCATAATGGATGACAGTAAAATACCATATGGATTCCAGCAGGACCCAGAATTAGAGGAGTTGTTTTCATACGAGCTATGAGAAGGTTGTACCTCTAAGTACATGTAAAGGGAACTCTTATCCTGGAGCATGACTTAGAAGGTCTGCTTGACCAGGAGCTCAATATACCAGGCACAGAGGGTTCACTTACTTTCTTTTAACAGCATGACATGTATCTGATGTATTCAATCTATGATGTACTCATAGGGTGAGATAATTCTCAATGTATTTTAGCATAAGTTACATGATGTACCTTTTTGAAGCATTAGCCTATGTTTCATTAGCCTATGTTTGATCTGTAG
>NW_018219102.1:120570-121723 GCF_001263595.1 Phalaenopsis equestris | reverse complement strand
TTAATGGAAATTTCTCTCAAATTAAATGGAAATTTCTCTCAAATTATGCCTTTTTGTGCGATGGATGAAAGCCGTGAACCATGCGATGGTTTAGAATTTCAATGAACATAGAACAAAACAACGAATCTTCAACAACAAACAAAATAGAAATGAAAAATAATCATAAATGAGTGAATAACAAAACAAATTTCTTTTTAAATCAACCTATTAAAATTAAAACTTTAAAAACTTATTTTGAAAAATTAAATTGTGATAAAAACAACAAGAAAATAAAATAGACCTGTAGTATATTCTTCCATTTTTGGAATTTCCTACTCTTTGTACGCGCAACACAACCATCGTTATCTACACTAACTCTCTGCACATCCTCGCAGAATTTCACATTCTGCACAAAAATAAAGCTTTAGAAATCTCCTTCAACAAGATCAACCTTTTCACATGATACATTTCTATAAATTCAACGCTACTAACCCTCTTTTGAGAATTGCCTAAATTTCAATTCTCACTTCTGAATCAGTCTCACATTTTTGATTCATTACATTCAAGGTCGGTGCTTACATTTTGACACTCTCTTTTGAGAATTGACTTACATTTCAATTATCACTTCTGAATCAGCCCCACATTTCTAATTCATTACATTCAAGGTCGGTCCTTACATTCCGACACCCTCTTTTGAGAATCGACCTACATTTCAATTCTCACTTCTGAATCAGTCCCACATTTCTGATTCATTACATTCGAGGTCGGTCCTTACATTTCGACACTCTCTTTTGAGAATTGACCTACATTTCAATTCTCACTTCTGAATTAGTCTCACATTTCTGATTCATTACATTCGAGATCGGTCCTTACATTCCGACGCTCTCTTTTGAGAATTAACCTACAATTCAATTCTCACTTCTGAATCATCCTACATTTCTAATTAATTACATTCGAGGTTGGTCATTACATTCCGACACCTTTTTTTAAGAATTGAACTACATTTCAATTCATGCTCTCTTTTGAGAATTGACCTATATTTCAATTCTCACTTCTGAATCAGTCCCACATTTCTGATTCATTACATTCGAGGTTGGTCCATACATTCCGACACCCTCTTTTGAGAATTGACCTACATTTCAATTCTCACTTTTGAATCAGTGCCACATTTTTA
>NW_018219102.1:119854-120348 GCF_001263595.1 Phalaenopsis equestris | reverse complement strand
CTCTTTTGAGAATTGACCTACATTTCAATTCTCACTTTTGAATCAGTCATACATTTCTGATTCATTACATTCAGGGTTGATCCTCACATTCCGACACCCTCTTTTGAGAATTGACCTACATTTCAATTCTCATATCTGAATCAATCCTGCATTTCTGATTCATTACATTCAAGGTCGGTCCTTACATTCCGACTCTCTCTCTCTTTTTGAATTGATATATGAACTTCAATTCTGACCTCTGGGTCAGCACTTACATACTGACTCTCATCCTTTGGAAATCTTTGAAATTTCATAACTCGAGGTCCACTCTCCAATCCCCAGCGAGGTCCCTACTTCTTGACTTGATCTTGATCAACCACACCCCTGCTAATTCCCCAGCGGAAACAAATCACACACACAACTCTACACATACTTTCGGGTCTTTTGACTTAAAAGTTTGTATTAGATTTTTTTTGATTTCGGCGGTCCAAACCATACGCGCGGTGTGCTTGCCC
>NW_018219102.1:119460-119812 GCF_001263595.1 Phalaenopsis equestris | reverse complement strand
ACCTCACTTTTGGTTGAGATTTGGTTGAGATTTAGTTTTTCCCTTTTAGTAGCCTAAGTTCTAGCCATAAGATTTTCTTATTGACTATTCATAGAAAACTAGACACTGAGCCCTCACCATTAGAAATTCAACCCTCTTCTTTACTCAACTTGAAGCTCTATATATTGGTCCTAGCCTTTAGCACTTAATAGGTGGGGTCATTATGGGGGAGCTCAAGGAGAGGTCCCATAGGACTATTTGACCTTAGGTTTAACCCTGAGTGCTGGTCTGGGGCTAAGGAACTCACTTTCACTCACTAAACTCACTCTCACTCATAACCCTAAACCCAGTATTTGTTGACTTTGATCCCTTG
>NW_018219102.1:115762-119389 GCF_001263595.1 Phalaenopsis equestris | reverse complement strand
TTAGCTAAGACCACTATGTAGAGGACCCAAAATGGGGTTTCCATTGGTCCATGGCTTCTTAGTGATGTTGGAACCTCAAATCTACCAAAATACCCATCTTGGCCTTTTACCCCTAAAACACCCCCAAATTACCAAAATAACCCTCTATAGCTAAAAGTCCCAAAAATTCCAAAAATTCCCAAAAAATACCAATAAATTCCAAATATTCCCAATTTCATTTATCTCAACTTTCCCAATTTCATTTACCAATTTCATTTATCTCAACTACCACATTACCTAATTTGGCCAATTTGACCATCTTTAACCAAAATCTCCAAATTATCCTTTAAAGAACCAAAATTCCCCAAATCCATCTCAAATATCCACCAATTTGATCTTAATTGACCACAATTTCAGTCCTAAACTAATATTCACTTTTGATATGACCAAACTAAACCAAATCCAAGCTCAATGGGTCCATGATTTGAGTCAAATTTTAATTTGGGTCAAAACCCCAATTTTGACCATATGACTTAATCTCACCCAATTGAACCCATAGCCTAGTCAATTGCCCTCAATTAATGTTGCAAAATCTTTATGACATTCATATACATCCAAATTAACCATCAATTGACCTTGGTGAAGTTTGAAATCCATTTGATTTTGGCCTAAATCCAAAATTCCCAAATTTAGCCCCAAATTGGCTAAGTCCCCAAATTTCACCCAATTGATTGTCTTAACCTCCAAATTGGCATCCAATTCATATTCAAAACTCTTCATGAGGACCCTATTGACCATTTATAACAATCAATTTGGACCTAGACCCCAAGGCTAACCCAAGCTAGACCCAAGCCTAGCCCAACATGACCAAATTGATTAAAGTTCAAAATTCCTTCAAATTGACCCTTCAATTGAACAAAAACCGCTTCCATACTTCACCAAAGTTGTTCCTTAGGATCATCTACACCAAATGAAATAATTTATTTGGGCTAATTGACATGGATAACCTAACCCAAACCAAGTTTTTGTCATTTGCACCTACTTGGACTCATGCACTAAATGTGACCTAACCACCCAAAAGCCACCAAATTAACTCCACCACAGCCATTAGTTGGACTTAGTGACCACTCCAAACACCATGAAACCACCTAAATCTAGCCATGAACCAAAGGTGCCCCAAATTAAGGGATCTTATTTCCAAAAATGCACATGCTTAAGATATCTTTGCTAAATCAAAACACATTTGCATTAAATTGTTGTGATGGATTCCTCTGGGTTCCCTAAGCTCCTGGCCACCTCCCCCTGGCCGACCGGCCAACCTAGTCGCCGAAAAAGCCTAAAACCAATAGCCACGCCCATGGAACCTCACCCAAATCAAACCTAGAGGCCAGCTCATCCAAATCAAATTGAAGAGCTCCTCTGCCCTCCACCTAAGCACCACAATGCACCCAAACATATGCCCTGAGAGCCAGCCCATGACCATTTTTATAAAAAATCTCCTCCCACGGTCATGGAGGGGCCTCTCCAAACTTCACACAGGGCTTCCCTAAGATCCCCTCAGTGCATTCCGACCATTTTCCCTCACCCATTCCCATTACCAGAGCTCAATTTTGAGCTTGAAACCTTGCCAGAAACCAGGAAAGAACCCAAAACACCTCCACACTCCACCAAACCTCAATTTCTTGTGCCCACACCTTCACAACAGCAAGAGAAGATAAAGCCCCATCAAGTTACCCTTTGAAATAACCTCCACCATATCTCTAGACCAACACCTGAAATCGAGCTTGGTCGAATTCATACCTAGGTCTTACACCAAGACCAATGACTCAATCCCTAGCCTACTTGGACCCCAACGAACGTGCCGAGCATCTTTGATTGTAGCCTCCTTTCTCAGAGCAAAGGTATAAAACTTCTCCTCCTCCCGAGCTTATTTTGATTCTCCATCTAGTTAGGCTTGATTTCGTGGTACATTAACCGTATGGATGTGTTCATCTCACTTAGAAGAGTCCATAGGATCAAACCCGAAGTGAATTGGTTGAGTCTAGGCTGAGATCTTAGGGTTTTTATGTGGATGGTCACGGGATCATTCTATCAGGGACGATGACGGGGAGCCGTTCGATCGTGCGTATATCACATGGATGCCCAAGATTGAGCCAGACAACGCTTTGGAACATAAACCGCGGGCCGAGTCAGCAAGCTACATGGATGATGGCGTCCAACCAGAGCACACCATGCATGCCTTCGGAGCTGTCGTAGGATGAGGTGGCACACGCAGTTTAAATAGATAAATAGGGCTTTTCTTATTTATTTAAATATCCTTAACTTAGAAAATTCATAAATTTGTGTAGAAAAGTCATAAAAATAAAGTAAAAATGCCCTCTTGCTCAGTGAACACAGGAGAACAATGTGAAATAAATTTCATGACCATGTTATGCATATTTTATTTTTAATTAATTAAACATTGTTTTGAATCATTTGATTCTTCATGCATATTGATATATCATCTTGGCATGAAACTTTGACATATTGCAACCTGTGTCAAGGGAAATATTCTCTGATTTTTCCAAAGTCGGAGGAGATTCCTACACAGAGATCTATATTTTTCAAGTTATTCCACATTATTTCTTTAAAATAATCATGGAAATTTGCATATTGATTAGAAAATCTTAAGAAAATTTTGGAAGTTCCACCATGACTAGAGAAACCTTTGGAAATAATTTCATGGGTCAAGTCATTTAAAATGCACTTAGATTTTATAAACACTAAATCACTAAGATAATTAGATTTGGAAAATATAAACATTTAAATGATTTAATTTTTGATCTCCACTATGGTTTATGATCCAGAGAACTCATCATAAGAATTTCAAAATATTTTGAGTTCATTTGACAACTTAAATTGATTTTTAAAGATAAATACCAGGCATTTAAATGATTTTTAAAAACCAAAATATAACTCAAAAAATTATGAAACTTAGTTTTTTTAGTTCTCTGTGATCAGGGATATTTTCTAAAAATAAAATTATATTTAAAATAAAAACTTGATTTTTAGCCTATTTTAAATATTTGAATAATTAAAAATCCATAAAAATCACAAAAATAATAAAACTCATGGAAATGTTGTAAATTGCTTCCTAATCGCTTAGGAACAATTAGAATATTTTTCCTGATTTTCTAAATAAAGATATTGAATTTCAAAGCTTAAAAATATATATTTTTTTTAAAAAGCTAAAAATGAGTTTTCATAATTCCAATAAAATAAGAAGAAAATCAAAAAAATATAAAATTTTCTCCTCTGAGTTCTCTAACTTTAGAGAGATTTTTCAAAAATAGAAAACTTAACTTTCACCACCTAAAATATTTTATTTTTATTAAATAGACCATAACTTAAAATAATTCTAATAAATCACAGAGAATTCAAAAAATTATGAAATTTTATACAAAGGCTTTTCTAGTCTAGATCTCCGTCCAATAATAATTTCAAGGGATTAGAATTTACCTTGGTCAAGTTAGGAATTTTCTTTGAAAAATCATATTTTTGCATGAAAATAATTATATAAATTAAATTAAATTTTGAAAAATCATATTCTCTCCTTTGATGTCTTAATTGACCTATGAATGAGGTAGGATAAAAATTTCAAAGTCATTT
>NW_018219102.1:102490-115745 GCF_001263595.1 Phalaenopsis equestris | reverse complement strand
TTGAATTTGACAAATTATGAGTGAATTTGACAAATTATGAGGTGTTAGAGCCTTTGGGGCAAATGTGTAATTTTGGAAATTTTGCCTTAATTAACATTTAGGCGAGGGAAAATGGGTAACATTTAATTTTAATCAAATATTTGATGTTTGAAACACAAAGGGGTTAATTGGTTGAAACCTATCTCACTTTCTTAATTAAGATTAATAAATTTCTAAATTATTAAAATTTGGAAGTTCTTTGAAATTAAATAATCCTGGACTTAGGGGTATGACTTCTGAAGCCAATACTTAATCAATTTAATACCTCTATTTTGGTTTTCAAATAGAATCCAAATCATGAATCAATCATAAATCATGAATCATGAACACCTAAAGTTTAACCTTTTTTAAAATTAATTAAGACACTCACATAGGTCTTAAGGGCTAGTGGTGACTTAAGCTAAATAAAAAATTGATTAAATAAGGATTATAGAAACTAACATAATTAAACCAAACATCCTTGAAACACCACTAAGCCCAATTAGGATTAAAAATTTGGCTAAGGGTTCAAATTACATTAACTTGACTCTTTAAGGGTCTTCACCCACATAGTTTTCAACTTAAATGATAAGTGACAATTACCCTATTCTTAAGGATAATTGAGAAATCAGGGTTCCTTGAGTAATAAGGGTATTTACAGGATGAACCATTAAGCAACATAATAAGTTTATATGGACTCGAGGCTTTTCACCAGTTGGTGAGAGGGAGGCATGGACTTGCTTCCTCATCCTAACTTATTGAATACCTCAGAGGTCTATTAAACTTAATATACTTTGCTCAACAAAATCATCCTTAATTAAACTTTTAAGGACTCACCAAAATACAATATGGAGTTAGGAAAACCACCAGAACTTTAGTTTTCCTGCTCTTCATAAATGCCCGCACATGCATGTTTAAGTTTCAGGTGGTGGAACGAGAAGACTCGCCAGGTGCGCTTTTACAGTTTATAGTACCGTCTTTCTTATGCATTTTTGTTTCATGCTTTATGCTTACGTTGTTTCTTTTTATATTTGAATTTACCTACATGTATGAAAAAAACATAAACTTGCATGTTAACCAAAACCATAACCAAAACCAAAACTAAAATCAACCAAGATAAAATTCACCCCCACAACATTCAAAATATAAAACAACTTAAAATCTAATCACAAACATCACATAACACTACAACTTCAACTAAATTAAGACGTCTCTATCGGATGATCGGGAATCACTCGGAGGAGGTAACCTACGGTTGCTAACGAGGCTTCCCACGATTTAAATGAAATTATGGAACTTTTTAAGTTGGGTTTAGTAAGTTCATTTGGACTAAGTGAATCCAATAGAAAATAGTGATGTCAGAACGAGAAAACCGTAGGATCCTAACCGGTGTCGCTCTAATTAACTTTAATATGCCCTCTTAAAATTTAAAGAACATCAACCATAGGGCCACCTG
The DNA here is from genome assembly GCF_001263595.1 of Phalaenopsis equestris. Lineage (NCBI taxonomy): Eukaryota > Viridiplantae > Streptophyta > Magnoliopsida > Asparagales > Orchidaceae > Phalaenopsis > Phalaenopsis equestris. Next base: position 114,271 of record NW_018219102.1, on the reverse strand, counting down.
ATTTTATATTATAACTTGACACACTAGATAACTCAAACTTGTCATGGTAAGGAGCTTGGAGCTAGCATGGTGGCCAGCACAACCATCTTCAACAGCAAAACCTGTTTTCCCCAACTAAACTAATCTTCCTTCCTTAGAATTAAACAATAAAGCCATAGGATTTCGAGGTTGCTTCCTTATGCAACGTAAATCCTCACCTTATCTTTAGGCATTTGCATAGCCCTGCTATACAATATAAGTCTTAACTCGTCTTAGGATTCCGAGGTTGTCGTTTGTCACGACCTAAATCCTCACATCTTCCAGGCTATTTGTGTGATCATTTCACACGAATGTAAGAGCTAACTAATAAAATTGGCAGGATGAAACACCTAAATATTTCTCCTCAAAACTGAAGCCAAATGTTAGGATAGCTTGGGAAGTCACCGAGGTTCTCCTCTGGATCTATGACATCCCCTAGTTCTTCTTCCTTTTGATTCTACAATAAAAATGTTCCAATTTTGAACCAGTCCCCTTTCACACCTCTACATCCGATTTTGTTGAAGAGTCCTACCCTTTGAAATTCCTCTAAGAAAAATTTTCTTGATTTTTATCGAGAGTCTTCTTAGGTGGCTTTGGTAATTTAAGATGTAATTAATTATAGAGGCTTGCTCTTATAAGAAGCATGTCCAAACCCAGCTTAATATAAACCCTATTTAATCCTTCATATTAAATAGGGGAACTTGTTGGCAAATACAAAGGTTTCGCAAACCAAACGGACGTCATACTTTCCTTAGTTTATTTGATCGAGCCTCATCCTCAAGTTTTGTGTTTATCCTCTGGGATAGATACAAGATTTGAGGTACAGTGCTCTTTCATGTTAAACTATGATAAATATGGGGTCAGTTTGATTTTATACTTCAACGTCCTTACGAGGCGGGCGACGGGATTTCGATTCCGATGACCGACAGCTTCTTACGGGAAACTCCCCTCCAATCCCCGAAATAGCGCTGACACCTGTTTAATTAATGTCGAGAAGGGCTGACACCTACCTTAGAGATTAGAAATAAAGCGTCTCAGGTATGCCAACTTTTCTTGGAAGGAACGTTGTTATTTCAAGGTTTTGGGAGGAGGCATTTCTAAGATAACTTTAATCTTATCTGGGTCGATCTCAATTCCTCAATGACGAACAAGGAATCCTTGAAATTTTTCGTATGTGACACTTCAAATCTTATAAATTGTCTATTTTATTTAGATTAATTCCTTTAAGGGATTCATCTTTAGATTATATTATTGTAATCGTTCGAACACAATCCTCAAATCGTATGAATGGTCTATTTTCTGTTTGCTTTTGATGACCAAGTCATTCACGTAGAATTCCACTTAATTGTCAATGATTTCATCAAAGTTCTTCATCATAGCTCATTGATAACTTGATTCAACATTCTTTAACATGAATGACATCACTGTGTAGCAAAAGATCCCAGCTGGTGTCTTGAAAGTTGTAAGTACTGTATCCTCTGAAGCGATCTTAATTTTGTTATAACCTGAAGATCCATCCATGAAAGAGAAAATCTAATGTTTCAATGCGATGTCCACCATTAATTTTGGTATCGGTAGTGGAAATTCATCTTTTGGCATGCTTTGTTTAAATCCCTAAAGTCGACACAAACATGGATTTATCCATTTTTCTTCTTAACTGGTACAATGCTGGCTAACCATGTGGGGTATTACTCTTATCTTACAAAGTTAGTGTCTATTAACTTCTTTACCTCAGCAATGACTTGTTGCTCTATCTCGAGGCGCATTCTTCTGGGAACTTATTTCATTGAGGTCATATCTTTGTCTATCCCAAGCTTATGAACTAGAACTTCTGCTGACAACCCTGACATTTCATCATAGCTCCAAGCAAAGCAATCTTTAAATTCTGACAATAACTTTATTTGTTCTCTGGATTCTTCCACGTTGAGTAGAGAACTTATAAAGGTAGGGCGGGGCAGCTCCTCAGTCCCAAGGTTAATTTCTTTCAATTTATCCATTATTGACTTAATTTCTTTTTCAAATTCTAGGGGCATCATCTATTAACCGAGCTTGAGAGTCATCATCTACATCAAGGCAATCCTCTTCGAATCCTCTAGTAATAATCATGCAAAATTCTGAGTCACCGACTGGTCCTACAGTACTAAATCTGAGACCATCTTTCGAGTTAGGAGTTTGACTTTTAACATTCCACAAATTTTTAAAAAGTTGTAGTTTATCGTTTGGCATTTATTTTGGCACATATCCTTGTTGAATTATGTTTTGTACATAAGGAGAAAATTAACAAAAAGGTAATTCCATTAATTCATTAAAATCCTTTTCAAAATTTACATGGTTTTCAGAACTAGTAGAAGGGGAAGCACTTTAAAACTTGATCAGTTTCAAACCAACACTACAGAATTCCTTGACCTCTAAACTCTCAACCTTTTGAGGGTAGATTGGGGTAAGGATCATGACATTCACATAATGCTTGATCTGGTCATACATCGACTCATAATCACTCTTCTCCACATCTTCTAAAGAAATTTCATACTGAGGTTTCTTCTATTTTATCATCATCATTTCTTCCTCGGAGCTTTCTTCATCAATACTTTCTTCCATGTTGATCTTGATGGTCGGCCTAGTTTGTTATACAGTCATGTTGGTTCTTTCTCGTCCACGTCCCTAGTCTCGATCTCGGGTGTATGGGCTGAAAGAACCTCTACCAGCTCATTGTGAAGAAATAATAGTAGATCATTGATCTTGAAATTATTGATGTGTTAAATTAATAAAGTTGACTCCACTTTGCAGTAATGCCATAAATTTGATTCGTCATTTATGAATAATAAATTGAAGCAATTTATGTTAGGATCTACGCAAGTATACGTATCGTTATCAAGTAATACATGACTTTCTGATTAAGCCCCAAATATCGATCCTATGAGGAAGGTGTAAATTTGTAGTGGAAATTTAAATCAGGAAATTCACAATGACAAAGAAAATCTAGTACACAAGATTTTAAATGTTTAAGATGCTAACAGAATTAAATTACCAACTACAAGTGAAACTATAAAGCAAAGCTAAGCAGTAACTACCAACATATATTTTTGTGATGAAGTTATCAAATATGAGAAAGCATCTTTCCCACTACAAAGATTTTTTGGTTAAATGAGAGAGATAAATGATTTTAAATTGTCTTGTTCCAAATAGGAGTAATTTTAATTCTCTACCCTCATTCAAGTGTTATAGAGAATTGTTAGCTAATCTTAGGTTTAGTATTTAAATCCGTGGTTAGGTTGGGAGGCTACTGGCCGATACTGGCCCTTACTCTAGAGCTTCAACTTCTCTTCCCCTTAAGGCTAACTCTCACTTTAGTTCTTAAACATAAAGACCAAAATGAGGATTTTAGCTTGTCACCCTAAAATCTCCAATTCTTCACCCAGTAATATATAGTTACCTATTTATTTGCACACAATTCCATAAGAAAAACACACCTTCATGGAATCGAATGTGATTCTCACTTTATTGTGAAACTCATACTCCATTTCTAGGATAATATGTTTTACAATAGATGTTAACATTTCAATTAGCCAAATCGAAAAGTAAATTAAGAATGGAGTGAAAAAATCATCACAATTTATTTTATATTTGAAAATTAGCACATCCAAATTATCTCTTCATTTCACCATATCCCAGAGTAGAGAGAAAGACAAAGAAAATTATTCTGATCTCATGAGAAAGATATGACAAAATATGAATTTCATAAATAAAAGAAATTTTATACAACAAAAATAAACAAAAACCACTTATTTTGAACTCTTTCTCAAAGAAAATCTCTTGTAGTTCCTCTTGAACTCTTTCTCTCTTTACAAGAGTCTTGATTCTCTCTTCAAAGATGTAAGGAAGAAGAAATCTCTCACTTCTCTCCCTTTTCAACAACTCTTTGGAGAAATCACACTTAGACTCACCACACTACACAATACACACAATAGAACACTAAAGAAAACTCAATGACACACTAGAGGACTCCTTTTTCTGATCAATTTCCACTCTAAATAGAGTGTAATGGCAATTTTCCAAAAGGTGTATCAAATAACTCTTCAAAAAGCGTCCAAATTCATCGAATATTCTAGATTTTTTCCCTGCACCGACTTTAGCACTGTCGGTTCCCACGATGGAGCCGTCAGCGCCAGTGGCCCGAGTTTATTTTGTGGTCTTTGTTAAATGGCACTGTCGGCATCCATGCTGGCGCCGTCAGTGCTGAGTATATCTCTCCAAAATGCTATTTTGACTCAAAATTACTCGAAGTGCTAAAAATCATCAACCTGCAATAAAACATAAAAATTACCTTCCTTTAAATCATAATATCACCAAAAATAAGTATAAAATATTTGTCTAAATATGTATATATTTTTGGTACATCAAAATCCCCCAAACTTAAATGTTACTTGTTCTCAAGTGACTCCTTTACTATATAAAAATATGACTTATGGTAAAAAGTTTAACTGTTAGATTTCCATTATTTGATCTACTAAATATCATAGCATAACTTAAGAAAAATTTAAAATAACTCAAACTAATAGTAAAAGTATAAGAATATCTAGTAGTCAAGTCTAATATTTCTGATTTTCTATTCTTTTCAAGAAAACTTGCAAATTGTCATATTAAATTCATTTAGACGATCCATATGAAAAGGAACTTCATGAAAGCTGTACTAGTGAATATGCTAATACTTCAATACAAGTTTAGAGAATGCAGTTAAGCCTTCTTCCTTAAGTTGATTCAAGTGAAGCCAATTTTTGATTAGGCATCTCTTTAAGCTTCTCCTCACATATTTTTCTTTTCTTTTCTTTTCTCTTTTTTTATGTGAGGATTGTTATATCTGGATAGCCTTTAATAATTTTGAACTTTACTATCCTCTTCTTAAAGTTAAAAACTTTTCACACTCCTTTACTTTGTAAATTCATATTAGCTTTGAAGATTTTTTATAAAGTTTCAATTTTTTTTTATATATGAAACTCTAAGATTCTCAATACTTCAAAAATAAAAATTCCTTTACTTGAACTAGAAATACCATAATCTTATTTTTTTCATACCAATTACTTTAATCTCTAGAATTAACCTTTATCATTGAAAATTTTTACTTATGCTCACTGTACATTTACAAACCCAAATATAATTATCTAAAGTTAGGCTCTACTACCAAAGGTCATGTTAAAAAAAAAATTTTAAATATAGCTACTTAAGGAAAAAAATTAAGTTTCTTTCCTTAAAAAGAAAATTTTCTTCCCCCCCCAAACTTAAATTTTTTAAGAGATCAAGCATGAAAAAGATGGAGGTGGCGGCTGGCTTGGTGGTAGCTCTGCTAGGGTTTCCATGGACTGTCTAAGGTTGGTGGGGATCTCCATCTCTTCTCTGCTCCCTATTTTCCCTCTCCTGGAGTTTTCCTTTATCCTTGGAAGCTTCTTCTCTCGTTTTTCTGCTTCATGGAACTTTTCTCTTTCAAGTTGTTGTTGTGGTACTGTTCCATTGATGTGGAGTGCTGATGGCTGAACAAAGCAATGTAGATTTGGCCTCTAATATTCAATGGGAAAAGGCTAATTTTGCTGATGTTGTTGGAAAAGGCTTTGACCCTATTTAAAATTTTGATGACTTGGGTTTTCCTCAAAGCTACCATGAGGTGGTTGGCCCAATCATTAAACCTTTGAGCAGGAAGAGTGGAAAAATGGCCATCTTTTATAATGAGGAGGATATCCAAAGCCTGACTGAGAATTGCGAATTTACTTTTATAGGAAAATTTCAATTAGGTCATCCAAAAATGGAAGCTATAAGGAAGTCTTTGATGGCATTAAACTTAAAGGAGCTTGGAGAGTTGGCTTCATTGATGGTAGACACATTCTAATCCACGAGAAGAAGATTATGTCAGAATCATGTCAGAATCTTCTCTAAGCAGATTTTACAGATTGAGGGCAACACTATGAAGATTTTAAAGTGTTCTACTAAATTTGATCCTAGCAAGGAACTTCCAATAGTTCTTATATGGTTCAAACTTCCAGGATTAAAGCTTAATTTTTCAACCATAAAGTGTTGTTTAACATTGGACAGGCTTTGGGTAAACCCCTAAAATTGGATGTTCCAACTTTCAATTTATCTAGACCATCAGTAGCCAGAATCCTAGTTGAAAGGGACCTAACTCTCCCAGCAGTTGATGAAATATGGTTGGGTACTGAACATAATGATTATTGGTAGAAAATCATTGCTGAACAAAAGCCTTACTATTGCTTCCACTGCTGTATGTTTGGGCACACAGATAACATTTAAACTAAACTGCACCCTCATCTCAGGAACACTAATCATGGGGTCCCAAAAGATGCTGATCTGCCTATGGAACCTTTGGTGGATCATGTGAGGGAAAGGGCAATCACTGTTGAGAGCTCTGATCATATCAATCATGGGTATAATGCCAAAGGTCCTGAAGAAATTTACCAGACCACCAATACTACTTTGGTTATTGAGTTTGGTTATTGCCAATACTACTTTGGTTATTGAGACTGAAAATGCAGACAAAAATATAGCCAATGCTAGTCCTAATCATCTTCGAAATGCAATGATTGATAATTTATCCAAGGATAAAGCTGGCCCCTCAGAAAGTCATCAAGAGCCATTAGCTATACAGATCAAAGCTAATGAAGCTGCTGCCCAGGAACAGCCCCAGAGTTCTCAGCTGGATGTTGGTGAGGTTGTTCATAAGGATTATCAAGTGGACTCCACTTTAGTTGAAGTTTTACAGACTGCTTTGGTTGAAGAATGAAAAACCCAAAAAATAAGAAAAAAGAAAAAGGGTAACAAGGAATTAAATAGTGTGAAATGAGGAACATACTCACTCAGAGACAGAAATACTTATATGGAAACCAAGGAGGCCATGTCAAGTTCTAGAAGGAGGGGTAAATCCATCTCCTTTGGATGATGAACCATTTGTGTTGGAATGTTAGGGGATTGGCACATCCTAAATCCCTTAACAGACTTATTGCTTTGAATAGGATGTATAAGTTTTGGTTTGTGGCTATTTTGGAGCCTATGGTTTCCAAAAACCCCCAGGAAATCCTTAGAAAACTCTCTGGCTTCTCTCATTTTGCTAATCTGAATAATTAAATTTGGTTACTCCATAGATAGGAAGTTATGTGCCAAATTTTGTGGGATCATCCACAATTCCTTCACATCAAGTTTATATTTGGGGGTCAGGAAGGACTGGCTACATTTGTTTATGCTGGAAGCTCCTCAAGGGCCAAATTGGAGCTTTGGGAGAGCATTCATGTTATCATCAGATCCTGCAATTCCTTATGGCTAGTGGGTGGGGATTTCAATTCCATTTCTGCCCCTACTAAAAAATTAGGTGGCAACGCACCTGATACCAAATCTATGAACTACTTTAATGATAATATAGCTTGGCTGGCTTATTTAATCTTGGTTTCACTGGACCCAAGTTTAGTTGGAGGAGAGGACCTTTATGGGAAAGATTTGATAGAATCCTTATTAACTCTCTTTGGTTGAATGAATTTTTACATACTTCTGTCTAACATCTTAGCATGACAGGATCTGATCATATGCCCTTACTTATCACTATTTCTGCATCTCCAATCAAGCACAAATCTAGCTTTAAACATCTCAACATGTGGTCTTCTCACCATAATTTTCTTAATCAAATCTCTTTGGGGTGGAGAGATTGTCACCACTCCAATCCTCTGATTAAACTGTGGATCCTACGAAAGAAGATTGACAAACAACTGTCTAATTGGAACTGGACTATGGTGGGGGACATTAATTTGAAAGTAAAAGAGGCTGAAAAGGAAGTGAATGATATGGAGACCAGGCTAGAAAACAATCCTGATTCTGAAAAGTATTTAATGCTAGCTAATGAAAAGATGTTGAACACAATTAGTATGCAGGAAGAATTTTATGCTCAAAAGGTTGCTAAGACCAGATTCTGTGAAGGAGACATAAATACAAAGTACTTTCATGCTTGCATCAACTATAGGAGGAAATGCAACACCATTCATAAGATCAGATATCCCTCAGAGCACTGGATTCAATCTGAAGAATTAATTGCAGTTAGTGCTATTCATTATTTTCAAACTCTATTCACTCACCCTCCAGTCATCAGACTTCCAATTCAACAAGACCTCTTTGATCAGAGTTACACAAGATACCTAGACTTGGCTTCTATCCCCAAGGAATTGGAAATTTAGTCAGCCCTGACCTCCATTGACTCCAAAGTAGCAAGCTCAGATGGATTCGTAGCAAATTTCTATAAGAAAGCATGGAAGTTCATTAAAGGGGATATTATTGAGGCGGTACAAAGATTTTTCAGAGGGATGGATTTGCCTAACTATTTTAAATGCTCCACCATACCAATGCTCCACCATTACCTTAATTCCCAAAAACAACTCCAAGCTCTTTTGGGACTAGTTCAGGCCTATCAGTCTTACTAATGTGCTGTCCAAAATTGTTAGCAATGTGATTTCCATTAGATTGCAGCCTCATTTACATCATCTCATCTGTGAAAATCAATCAGCTTTTATTCAAGGGAGAAGTATAGTGGAGAATGTTCTCTTGGCTCAATAATTAGTTCTGGATTTGGACAAACAATGTAGAGGAGGAAATCTTATTTTCAAACTTGATATCCAAAAGTCTTATGATACAATACATTGGGAATTCATTGAGGAGGTGCTATCTGCAAGGGGATCTGCAAGGAGATTCTCTCAACCCTTTATTTCCTTGATCCTTAGGTGGCTTCATAATAATAATCATTCTATTTTCATTAATGGGAAGTCTCATGGCTTCTTCACAGCTTCCAGAGGCATCAAGCAAGGTGACCCCTTATCTCCTACTATCTTCATACTTGCTTTTGATTACTTGTCTAGACTGTTGAATCAATTAATGGCCAAAGCTCCTCACTCACTATATAGCCACAGATCTAACATTGTTGTTAACCATTTAGCCTTTGCTGATGATGTTATTATATTTGCCAACGCTACTAAACCTACAGTTAATATGTTTTTCCAATGTCTAGAGAATTTTCAAGATTGCTCTGGAATGAAATTTTATAAACAGAAATGCCAAGCAGTGTTCAGCGAAAGGGTGAAACCAGAAATTAAGCATTTGATTTCAGATCTTACTGGCTTTTGCTCTAGGTCTCTTCCTCTGAAATACTTGGGGACTTTATTGCTCAAAGGGAGGACAAGGCAAGTCCAATTTGATGAAATTATACTTAAAGTCCAAGACAAACTCAACAGCTGACCTAACACTTTCCTCACTAATGGGGGAAGAATTCCTCAAAAGTATTTTGGCTGCCCTACCATCTTATATATCACAAGTTTCTATTATGAAGAAATCCATCCAAACTACTCTTAAAAGAACTTTTAACAGATTCCTTTGGGCAGGCTGGAGAAAGCAGGTGCATTGGGTGAGATGGCAAAAAGTTTGTGTCAGCGCTAAAGTAGGAGGTCTGGGGTTTAAAAGCTTCCAGCAGATTTCCCAAACCAACTTTTGCAAACTCTGGGTTATGTTTAGAGCACAGAATTCCATTTGGGCTAAATTTTTTAAAGGAAAGTACTGTAAAGATATGTATCCTTCTCTTGTGACTAATAGATTGGTGGATTCAAGACCTTGGAAGAACATGCCGAAGATGAGAACTAAGGCTGAACAGCTATTCATTGGGAAATAGGGGAAGTTAGACTCAATGTGTGGTTGGATAATTGTACTGGAGAAGGCATTATCCCTCCATTAGCTGGCTCTCAATTCAACTCTACAACACAGGTGACTGACCTTTGGTCTGATGGTGAATGGAACCATCAAGCTCTTCAAAACATCCTTGATAATAGATAACTCAATATTGTCCTGAAGAAACCTATTGACAGATCCAAGAAAGATAAACTTATTTTGAAGAGGAAAATTTCCCAGACTTTTTTGGCTTCCATAGCTAATTTATGCTTTCCTCAACAGGAGGTTTCCTGGGGTAAATGTGTTTGGAACAAGTTCCTTTTTCCTTCCATGACCTTCTTCTCTTGGAGATTATTTTATGGTTTCACTCCCACTGATGATATTTTAAAACTAAAAGGCTTGAGAGGCCTTTCAAGATGCTGCCTGTTTAAAACTGAAGAGGAATCCCTCCACCATTTGTTCTTCAAATGCTCTAATGTTCAACAAGTCTGGAACCTCTTGTTACCTGAACTGAAACTAAAGACTGTTCAGTTGTCGTGGCATGATTTTTACCTATTGTTGACCTCATTTTTGGTTGAGGTTTAGTTTTTCCTCTTTAGTAGCCTAAGGACTAGCCATAGAACTTTTTCTGTTGACTATTCCTAGTAAATTAGACATGGAACTCTCACCATTAGAAATTCTACCCTCTTCTCTACTCAACTTGAAGTTCCACATATTGGTCCTAACCTTTAGCACTTAATAGGTAGGGTCACTATGGGGGAAACTCAAGATGATTCACCTTAGGATTACTGGACCTTAAGGTTGACCTTGGGTGTTGGTCTGAAACTAGGGTACTCAATACACTCATCTAAGCTCACAACCCTGAACTCAAATTTCTAGCCTAGATCCCTCCTAGATCTCTTGATCTTTTGGGATACTCATATAGATGGTCCCCTAAACCTACTAGCCCTAGCGCTATGGTTTACCTCAGACCACTATGTAGAGGACCCAAAATGGGTTTTCTATTGGTCCATGGCTTGTTGGTGATGATTGGTACCTCAACTCTACCAAAATTCTCATCTTGGCATTTTGCCCCTAAAACACCCCCAAATTACGAAAATACCCCTCTTGGGCCCAAAATTTCAAAAAATTCCCAGAAAATTTTAATAAATCCTAAATATTCCTAATTTCATTTCTCTCAACTAACACATGACCCAATTTGGCCAATTTGACCATCTTTATAAAAAATCCCCAAATTGGCCTTTAAGGGCCCAAATTTCCCCAAATTCAACTCAAATGTCCATCAATTTGACCTCAATTGACCTAAATTCCAATATTAAACTCAAATTCACCTTTTATATGACCAAAATAAACCAAATCCAAGGTGAATTGGTCAGTGATTTGATCACAATTTTGATTTAGGTTAAAACCCCAATTTTGACCATATGACCTAATCTCACCAAATTGAACCAATAGCCTAGTCAATTGGCCTCAATTGATGTTAAAAAATATTTATAACATTCCTATACATCAAAATCAATAATCAATTAGCCTTGGTAAAGCCTCAAATCCACTTGATTTTCGCCTAAATCCAAAATTCCCAAATTTAGCCCCAAATTGGCTAAATCACAAAATTTCACCCAATTGATTGCCTTAACCTCCAAATTGGCATCCAACTCATGTTGAAAACTCTTCATGATATCCCTATTAACCATTTAAAATAATCAATTTGGACCTAGCCTAAGGCTAACCCAAGCTAGACCCAAGCCTAGCCCAACATGACCAAATTGATTAAAGTCAAAATTCCCTCATACTGACCCTTCAATTGAGCTCAAAAATACTTCCATCCTTCACCAAAGTTGTTCATTATGATCATCTACACCAAATACAATATTTATGTGGGCCAACTGACATGGCTAGCCTAGCCCAAACCCAAGTTTTGGTCATTTGCACCCAGTTGGACCCATGCACTAAATGTGACCTAACCACCCTAAAGTCACCAAATTAACTCCACCCCAGCCATTAGTTGGACTTAGTGACTAGTCCAAACACCATGAAACCACCTAAATCAAGCCATGGACCAAAGGT
>NW_018219102.1:99911-102406 GCF_001263595.1 Phalaenopsis equestris | reverse complement strand
TTGCTGTGATGGATTCCTAAGGGTTCCCTGAGCTCCTAGCCACCTCCCCCTGGCCGGTTGGCCAACCTAGTGGCCGGAAAGCTCAAAACTAAGAGCCACCCCCATGGCACCTCACCCAAATCAAACCTAGAGGCCAGCTCATCCAAATCAAATTGAAGAGCTCCTCTGCCCTCCACCTAAGCACCACAATGCACCCAAATTTGTGCCCTGAGAGCCACCCCATGGCCAGTTTTATAAAAAAACTCACCCCCACGGCCATGGGAGGTGTGCTCAAATTTCCTTAGTGAGGCCTCTTCAAACTTCACACAGAGCTTCTCTAAGATCCTCTAAGTGCATTCCAACCATTTTCCCTACCAATTCCCATTGCCGGAGCACAATTTTGAGCTTGGAACCTTGCCGGAAACCAGGACAAAACCCAATACACATCCACAGTCCACCAATCCCAAATTAACTTCACCCACAGTTTCACAATAGTGAAAGAAGCCAAAGCCCCATAAAATCCCTCTTCCAGAGAGCCTCTACCATAGCTCTAGACCAACACCCAAATCCGGCCGTGATCGAATTTCTACTTAGGCCTTACATCAAGACCAGGGACTCAATCCCTAGCCTCCTTGGACCCTAAAGAATGTGCTGAACCCCTCTGATCAAAGCTTCACTTCTCAGAGCAAATGTATAAAACCTCACCTCTTCCCGAGACTATTTCAATTCTCCATCTAATTAGGCATAATTTAATTGCATGATTACCATATGGGTATGTTCGTCTCACTTTAACGAGTCCATAGAATCAAACCCAAGGTGATTTGGTTGAGTCTAGGCTGAGATCTTAGGGTTTTAGTGTGGACGATCGCATGATCATTCTATCGGGGACGATGACGGGGAGTCGTTAGATCGAGTGTGTATCAAATGGACGGAGGAGATCGAGCCGGACAGCGCTCCGGAACAAACTGCGGGCTGAGTCAGCAACTACGTGGATGGTGGGGTCCAACCAGAGCGTGCCACACATGCCTTCGGAGCTGCCTAGGATCTAGTCAGCATGCACGTTTTAAATAGATAAATAGGGCTTTTTCTTATTTATTTAAGTACCCCTAACTTAGAAATTTAATAACTTTGTGTAGAAAAATCACAAAAATAAAATAAAAATACCCTCTTGCTCAGTGAACAGAGGAGAATGATGTGAAATAAATTTTAAGTCTATTTGATCCATACAATATTTTAATTAATTAAACACTGTTTGGGATTATTTGATTCTCCATTTGGGAATTAATTAAACACTGTTTGGGATTATTTGATTCTCCATGCATATTGGCACATCACCTTGGCTTGAAATTTTGGCACGTTGTAGCTTTTGTAGGGGAAATGTTCTCTGATTTTTCCAAAGTTAGAGGAGGTTCCTATACAGCGATCCATATTTTTCAAGATTTCCCACATTATTTCCTTAAAATAATCATGGAAATTAGCTTGTTGATTAGAAAATCCTAAGAAAATTTTGGAAGGTCCACCATTACTAGAGAAGCTTTTAGAAAAAAACTGCATGGGTCAAGTCATTTAAAATGCCCTTAAACTTTACAAACACTAAATCACTAAAATAATTAATTTTGAAAAATACAAACATTTAAATGACTTGATTTTAAACATTTAAATGACTTGATTTTTGATCTCCATTGTGATTTATGAGCCAGAGAACTCAATATAAAAAGTTCAAAATATTTTTAGTTCATTTAGTAATTTAAATTGATTTTCAAAGATAAAAGATAAATACCACTTTTGACACTTAAATGATTTTCAAAAAATCAAAATATAACTTAAAAAAATTATGAAACTTAGTTTTTTGAGTTCTCTGTGATCAAGGATATTTTATAAAAATAAAATTATATTTAAAATAAAAATGTGATTTTAAGCCTATCTTAAATATTTTAAATAATTAAAAATTCATAAAAATCACAAAAATAATAAAACTCATGGAAATGTTCTAAATTGCTTCCTAATCACTTAGGAACAATTAGAATATTTTTCCTGAATTTCTAAGTAAGGATATAGAATTTTCAAGCTTAAATTAATTTTTTTTAAAGGCCAAAAAATGAGTTTTCACTAAAATATTTCTAATAAATCAAAGCTAAAATCTGTTCCTCTGAGTTCTCTAACCTCAGAGAGATTTTTCAAAAATACAAAACTTAATTTTCACCACCTAAAATATTTTATTTTTATTAAATAGCCCAGAACTTAAAATATTTTTATAAAATCACAGAAAACTTAAGAAACTATGAAATTTGATTTAAAGGCTTCTTTGGTCTAGTTCTACCTCCAGTAAAAATTTCAAGGGATTATAATTTACCTTGGTCAAGTAACAAATTTTCTTTGAAAAATCCTATCTTTACATGAAAAAAATTACATAAATTAAATTAAAATTTGATAAATCATATTTTCTCCTTTGATGTCTTAATTGACCCATGAATGAGGTAGGATAAAAATTTCAAAGTCATTTGAATTTAATTTGA
>NW_018219102.1:98673-99881 GCF_001263595.1 Phalaenopsis equestris | reverse complement strand
GTAATTTTGGAAAATTAGCCTTAATTAACATTTAGGCCTAATTTAAGGAGGGAAATGGGTAACTTCTGATCTTAATCAATTTATTTGATGTTTGAAACACAAGGGATTAATTGGTAGAAACCAATCTCACTTTCTTAATTGAAAAGATAAGTTAATAAATTTCTAAATCATTAATAATTTTTGGAAGTTTATTAAAATTAAATGATCCTGGGCTTAGGGGTATGAATTTTGAAGTAAAAAATTAATCAATTTAATACCCCTATTTTGATTTTCAAAATAAAGTTCAAATCACAAATCATGACCAGTTATAGCTTAACCCTTTTCAAAACTAATTAAGGTACTCACCTAGGTCTTAAGGGCTTAGTGGTGACTTAGGCTAAATCAAAAATTGATTAAACAAGGATTAGAGAAATAAACATAACATAATCAAACATCCTTGAAACACCACTAAGCCTAAATTAAAATTTGGTTAAGTGTTTAGGTTACACCAACTTGCCCTTTAAGGAAATTCACTCACATAATTTTCAAGTTAAATGATAAATGATAATTACCCCTTTCTTAGGGATAATTAAGACATCAATGTTCACTGAGCATTAGAAGTATTTATAGGATGACTTATTAAGCAACATAACAAGTTTAAAAGAACTCGGGATTTTCCACCAGGCAGTGAGATAGAGGCATAGACCTGCTTCTTTCTCTAGATCTGTTGGATACCTCGGAGATCTACTCAACTTAATATGCCTTGCTTGACAAAATCATCCTTAATTGAAATTCCTTAAGGACCCATCAAGATATGACATAGGGTTAGATAGGTCGTTAAGATTTTACTTCCTTGTTTCATATAAACTGCCTTAACATGCATTTTGGAGTTTCAGGTGGTGGAACGAGAAGACTCACCAGGTATGCTTTTACAGTTTATATTACCGTCTTTCTTGTGCCTTTTCCTTACATGCTTCTCTTTATGCTTACGTTGTTTCTTTTTTATACTTGCATTTACCTACATGTATGAAAACAACATAAACTTGCATTTTAACCAAAACCATAACCATAACCAAAATCGAAAACTAAAATCAACCAAGATAAAATTCACCCTTACAACATTCACAACATAAAACAACTCAAAATTTAATCACAAACATCACACAAAACTACAACTTCAACTAAATTAAGACATCTCTACTGGATGATCGGGAATCCCTCGGAGGAAC
>NW_018219102.1:89202-98381 GCF_001263595.1 Phalaenopsis equestris | reverse complement strand
TCTTCCCCAGCTAAACCAATCTTCCTTCCTTAGACTTAAACAACAAAGCCATAGAACTTCAAGGTTGCTTGCTTATGCAACGTAAATCCTCACCTTATCTTTAGGCCTTTGCATAGCCTTGCTATACAATATGAGCTCTAACTCGTCTGAGGATTCCGAGGCTGTCTTTTGTCACGACATAAATCCTCACATCTTCCATGCTATTTGTGTGATCATTTCACACGGATGTAATCCCTAACTAATAAAATTGGCAGGATGAAACACCTAAATAATTCTTTTCAAAACTAAAGCAAAACATTAGGATAGCTTAGGAAGTCGCCGAGGTTTGCCTCTGGATCCCTGACATCCCCTAGTTTTTTTTTCCTCCTTTAGATTTTACAATAAAATGTTCCAAATTTGAACCATCCCGTTTTC
Source organism: Phalaenopsis equestris (assembly GCF_001263595.1). NCBI lineage: Eukaryota > Viridiplantae > Streptophyta > Magnoliopsida > Asparagales > Orchidaceae > Phalaenopsis > Phalaenopsis equestris. The sequence continues at coordinate 97,967 of NW_018219102.1, read as the reverse complement.
CCACCTCTACGTCCGATCTCATTGAAAAGTCCTACCATTTGAAACTCTTTGAAGATACTATTTCCTAATTTTTATCGAGAGTCTTCTTAGATGACTTTGGTCATTTAAGATGTTATTAACTATAAGGGCTTGCCCTTATAGGAAGCATGTTTGAACCCAACTTAATATAAATCCTATTTAATCCTTTATATTAAATAGGGGAACTTGTCAGAAAATACAAAAGTTTCGCAGACCAGACGGACGTCAGACTTTCCTTAGTTAATTTGATCGAGCCTTATGACCAAAGGAAAATATGTTGAGATTTTCATATCTATTTTATACTAATTTTGATAATATTACACTTTAAAGAAGGGTATTTTTTATGTTTTATTGCAGGTTTGATGAATTATGATCATTGGAGCGAATAGATACAAAAATGGTGCAATTTGGAGAAAAAATGAGCAAGAAATGATATTTTGCCCTGTCATTTTTCGATAAGTCTTTGGATGCTTAATCTCTTTTACCCTTCTTGCATATTTTTGAATTAGATTACACTGTAAAGGAAGGTTGTTTTCATGCTTATTTTTTAGGGCTATCTATTAGGAATGCAACGCAACTGAAATGGGGCGAAATGGAGCTAAAACGGAGCCAAACAGAGCAAAACAGTGAAGCTGCACAGTTTGCCCGCTGACGACGCAAAAATGGCGCCGATGGCAAGATTTACCTGAGAGGACCGAAAAATGACAGAAAAGCTCGCCGACAGTGCCCTCGAGCCCGCCGACGGCTCACGGGTTGACTATGGGCCGACTTTTGGTGAAATTCAATGTATTTGGACGCTTTTTGGAAGGGTGCTTGTGGCAACTCTTCATACTTCATCCCTACACTTTAAAAGAACAAATTTAGATTAGAAAGGGAGGGATTTGTGTCAAAGGAATGTTAGGAAAAGTGTGGAGAAAGTTTAGGGTTTTTAGAATAGGAATACAAATGTAGATTTCTACCCATTTTGGAGAGATTGGAGAGGAGATTTTGAGATAATTTGTAAGAAGATGTTCTAGAATTGCATGGATCGGTGAGAAACTTTGTGGGAGAGATTTTCTTCTTTCTTTCAAAGAGGAAAAGCTAAGTATTGTGCTCTTCATTATCTTATAGTTTTGTAAACACTTATCTAGTGGATTTGCTTTGGTTAAATGAAGTTTTCGTTGTGTTCTCTTTGTGCTTTGTGATGGGCTTCTCTTACTCTTTCTTCTTCTTTGAAAACAGTGGCATGAGAAGATTATGCCATTATTTTCATTTTACTTTTCTTTTGTAATGAGTAGAATTCATGTTTAGGATTTTGTGATGCATGTTAGAAGTGGATTTAATTATAAATGTGATGATTTTTACATGCACTTTATTTACATTACAATAAAGGCCTGTTGTAGTGTTAAAAGTCATTGTAATTGCATTAAAACCCGAGAGGGCTGTGTAATTCTCAACTAAGTAGAATCACATTTAAATTCCATGGATGGTTAAGTTCATGGGAGTTGAATGCAAATAAATTGGGAAATATACTTTGATGGGCGTAGAATTGGAGATTTTAGGGTGACAGACTAAAATCCCCAATTCGGTCCTATTGTTTGAGTACTGAAGTGGAGATGTTAGCCCTCAGGCGAGGGGAATGTGGGAGCTCCAAAGTGAGAGCTGGTATCCTCCCAGCCTAGCCACGAATTCAGTAAACAAGCATAGGATTAGTCAATGTTCTTTATGACTGGACCAAAGGGTAAAGAATATGATTGCTCCTACTTGACACATACCGTATTCAATGCATCTCTTTCTTTTACATTATCCAATTCATTACATAAGAATAGTAGTTTTTAATATCTCAAAAATTCTCCAAACCAATTCCTCCAAAAAGAGTTATCTTTAGAATGAATATTTGCATTTAGTTATAGTTACTATCTTTACATTTAACAATTGAATTTAAGAGTAGTTGGTAGATAAAACATCATTTTAATCGACATTCCAAACTAAAGACTAATTGTAGTAGATTAGAATTTGACTAAGGACCTCTTACCTCGCTTCCCTGTGGGATCGATAAACGACACTCCACTAGATAACTGTATTACTTGAGCGATACGTATACTTGCATTTGAAATTGTGAGTTTACAAAATTATTATAAATATATAAATATGGGTTCATAAATTTAAGCTATATAAAGTCACTGTCAAGTTTTTGGCGGCATTGCCGGGGAAGTTTCGGTAAGAACTTTAGGAGAATTTTAGTTGGATTTTAGTTGGAATTTTAGTTGGAGTAATTAGGCTTAGACTTGGAAAACTATAGTGTCATAAAAACTGTTTTGTGTGAAAAGTGTTCTTATATGAAAAAAGTGTTAAAAAAACTATTTGTGTGAAAAATAAGGTGTTCGTGAAAATGTTTTGTTGTGTTGAATATATTTCATATGTTGTGTTGAATATATTTTTGAATATATTTCATATGTTATTTATTTAATTGTTAATGTATTGTTTCTTGTGTTGTGCATGCTAAACAAAGGATTGCAGGACTTGTGCCTTATGATCCCGAGCTTGAACAAAACTAAAGAAATAAAAATACAAAGAGAACTCAAAAAACTAAAAATGGAAATGGAAAAATTTCAAAATAATAACTTGAAAAATCATCATAATTCATTGAGGGATTACGTAAATCCTACGACAGATGAAATTCACTCAAGTATACAAAACCCTATCGTAGAAGCTGACTCATTTGAAATAAATCTTGTTATCCAACTGGTGCAGAACAATCAGTTTGGGGGAACTTCTTCAAACGATCCCTATTTACCCTTATCAAATTTTCTAGAACTTTGTGCTACATTTTATTATAACGGCATATCAGAAGATGTATAACGAAACTTGTGGACATATTGACCTACTTAGCATTAGGGGTGGTAATGTTAGGGCATTTACATGCCATTATTATCACCCAGTTCTTATAAATGTACATATTTATTACTTTAGTTTTTTTATGTTTATACCACCCAAATCTTTCACGTCTCATTATAAATATCATTATTTTAACATTTGGAAAATGAAACATTTTTATGTATAGATAAGGTGGTATGCATGTAAAAATTGTTGTTTGGGTCTAAGAAAGTGTCCACATCATGCTCTTTCTAATTGGTTAATCATTCAAACTTTTTATAATGGGTAAGTAGAATCCCTTCGGTTTATAATTGATGTTTATAATTGGTGCTGCTGCTGGTGGATCATTAATGTCAAAACCATTTCATGAAGCGTATGTGTTAATTGAAGAAATGGCTACAAATGAATTTCAATGGCCCTTTACAAGGGTAAATCCTAAAAAGATTGCCAGTGTTTATGATACAGATAAAATTTCAATTCTGGCATCTCAAGTTGTTGCAATATCAAAGAAGTTGGACCAATTTGGAATGAACCAAACTCAATTTACTCCAGTAAGTGAGGAAAGTTTTTTAGGGCATATGATTGATTCTAACTTATCATATGATGCTTTAAATACCATAAACAACCCGTACTCTAACTTTTACAACCTAGGTTGGAAGAACCATCCTAATTTTAACTGGAATCATACTACTGACGGTGGAAACCAAAAATGGGAAAATAATCATGCAAATCCTAATGGAAGTTGAAATAATTAGGGGAACACAAACTATAGACCTTCATATCCACCGAACACTAATAATGTTAAAAAATTTGAGAATAAGAAGATGTCTATGGAAGAAGTGGTATTGCAAATGGGAAACCAGTTGCAAAGTCAAAATGCTGCGATTAGAAACATAGAGAATCAACTGGGACAAATTGCTAATTCACTTAGCAATAGACCCCAAGGAACATTTCCTAGCAACACTGAGATCAACCCTAAAGAGAACAATAATGAACAAGTAGAAGTTGTCCAATTACGAAGTCGAAGAGAGATATAGGATGTGTAGAAAAGAGTGTTGTGAGAGAAACAAAGAAAACTAAAAGACCCAAAGAACATGTTTCTAAGGATCTGGAAAAATTAATATCTCCAACTAAAATTAATTTAAAAAGACCACCACCTCCATTTCCTCAAAGACTTATAAAACATGAGTTGGTTAAAAAATTTTCAAAGTTCATGGACGTACTTAAGAAGTTAACGATAAATATTCCTTTTGCTGAAGCTTTGAAATAAATTCCAAGTTATGCAAAATTTATGAAGGAGATATTAAGTGAGGAGTGCATTAATGTGATTACGAGACAATTGCACTAAGTGAGGAGTGCAGCGCTATACTTCATAAAAATTTTTCTCGGAAACTTAAAGATCCTCGTAGCTTCACAATTCCTTATGCAATTGGAAAAAGATTATATGGAAAAGCTTTATGTGATTTAAAATCAAGCATTAATGTGATGCCTCTATCTATATTTAAAAGGTTAGGTTTAGCCGATATTTCTCCCACTACTATAACTCTTCAGTTAACTGATCGATCTATCATTTATCCAAAAGGGATTATAGAAGATGTGCTTGTTAAAGTGGATAAATTTATCTTTCCTATGGATTTTATTGTATTAGATATGGAGGAAGATAAAGATATTCCCATTATTTTGGGGAGACCTTTTTCTTGTTACTGGACAAGCTATGATAGATGTGCAAAGAAGAAAGTTAACTATGAATATTAATGACCATGAAACCACTTTTGATGTTTTAAAGGCTATGAAATATCTAGCTGAGAGAAAAGATGATCATTCTTTTCGATTGGATGAAATTGATTATTTAAGTAAAAACTATTTTCAGAAAAGTTTTGAGAGTAAGTTTTTTGAGAGTAAGTTAATGAGAGTAAGTTAACAAATGAGATCGAAATGGGCTTTCATGATGAGTCTCAAATGTTGTTTAAAGAAGACTGTATGTACGTTCTGGAGAGGTGTGAATTGATGGACATTCCCAAAAATAGTAAACTTTTGATTCCATATGTTGAAAAATCTCATGACCTTAAAATGAACTTACCTCATACAATTTTAAAGCCTATCTATTTGGTGAATTCATATACATAACCAGTCTCTATATCTTTATATTCGACTCAATCACAAGATGAACCTGAATTAAATGATGAAATCAGTAAAAGATCTCATATGAAAGAGTTATTCAAAGTCACTGAATGACATATTCCATGGTATACGAACAAAATGAATGAGATTTTGATGCTTGGGCAGATTATTAATACAATTAACCGTTACCCCCATTTTACCTAGTGACTCTGAGATAAATCCTAAGAAAATGAATTATGAGAAATTTAAAATTATTGAACTGATATTTAGAAGAGAATTTGAGAATTTGAGGATTTGTTTCAAAAGAGCTTTGAGTTGAGAGATAAGGACAAAGAAATTGAAAGATCAATGGAAGAAATTCCTGAAGAATTGGAAGATAATTTGAAACAGAAGAGTAACATAGAAGATATTGATCTAGAATCTAAATTATCTAGAGGAATCTGATCCAAATTTTGGGAGATTATGAAGTATCATATAAAGATCTATTTTTTATAAATTTCAAGGATGATATTAATATGCAAATTGAGAAAATTACTAGAAGAATATTGGATCTAGAAAGAAATATGAGGAATAAGGATAAGAATCAATATGAAAAGGAAGAGCTGAAAGAAAATTTTAAATTCGAGGACTTTGTAGGAATCCCTGGATCTGGAAAAAAATGGGCTGTTGATCAAGGATTACTTAATTGGAATTTTGAACCAGGTGGAATCATTTATCAGGCTAGTGACGTTAAATCAAGCTCTTTATGGGAGGCAACCCATAGTTATCCGTGTGGTTTGATTTAGTTAGCTTAAGAGTCATGATTGTTTGTGTGTATTATGGTTGCTTTAGTTTTTGCTTTAGTGTGGATTGATCAGTTTGCTTGATGTTTGGTAGATGTTTGGAATGTAAGTGGTTTGATTTACTTTTTGTGTGTCATGAGGGTGATGATTCCTTAAATTCTTATTATGGTTAGACTTATATGATATCTTGTAGTAGTTGGATTGACGAGTACACTACAACTCGGGTCTCACTCGGACTTGAGTTTTACAAAGGACATTATGAATTTTTACACCGATAGTTCAATCTCAATTTTGTTACTTCCTTTCTTGGACTTTGTTTTCATTTGATAGGAGTCGCGAACCTATTTGATGAGTAACTTGTGGATGATCTTACATTATCCTTATAACTACTAGAGGTGCTTAATTATTGGGATATGGTGATGTCTGGTGTTGGTGCTCGAGAACCAATATATCAGGGATAATCTTATCTTTGGGATTAGAATTTATAAAATCATTTGTAAGAACCCAATATATTTGTGTAGGGATTCTGTTAGAAATTGGAAGTAAGTTAGTGAGATGTGACCAGATGGAGGAAGAATTAACCTCATTTATCTTGTTTTTGTGTTTGTGTTTGTGTTACAATTTAAAAGAATTGATGAACATTTTTATATTTCAATACTGATCCATTGTATGCTAATTAGAATTTTGTTTGGTTAATTTCCTTCTAGCATGTTTAGTTTAGATTTACTTTATACTACATGTTTTCTATCCTAATAAATAATTGTAGATGTTTTTGATAGAAATTTGTGGTGGATAGAATTTCTAAACTGTTTTTCTTTCTACTTATATTTTCTGCACTAAATGTTATACATGGTAAAAGTCAAGTTTGGGGGTTGGAAGAAAAATTAAATTTTACAAATAATATACTTCCTTTTAGTTTAATATTATTGCATACATGTTTTAGGCTAGATTTACTTTCTTATGCTATCATTCTCTCCTGATTATGCATGTATACAAATTTGATAGGATATTGTAGTAGTAAGTAGATTTAATTTTTACTTTTTCTTCCAGCTACATTTTATAGAATTAATTGCAAAATATTGAAAAATTTAAGTTTGGGGGAGAGAAGAAAAAGATTAACTATATGATGTTCTCAATTTAAATATTTTCAAAAATTATTAATATGATTTTATGTAGTGAATTTAATTCAGAGAACTATATTTTGTAGATATTTACGTATTATGGTAAATTTAAAGCAATATTTTTGTAATGAAAATCGATTTTGTGGAATAAGATATTTAGTATAAGAGAATAAGACTATAGTTAACTATTTAAAATAAAGGAAACTATAATTTGAAGTATTAAGAATCTTGGAAATTCATTTGAGAAGAAAAGATTGGGGCTCAATGATGTGAAAGCTATGAAATATTTATAAGGTAAAGGAATGCTTTGAGTTTCAAATTTAGGAAAAGAAAAGTGATGTTCAAAGGAAAGAAAGGTGATGTTCAAAATCATTAAAGGCTATCCAGATATAGTAATTGTCACTTGAAAAAGGAAAAAGAAAGGATTGAAAACAATCCCTGAAAAGAAAATAAAAATATATAGGATTGAAAGCAATCCAAATAAAAAAGAGAAAAGAAAAGAAAGTATAAATATAAAAGTGAGGAGAAGCTTGAGGAGATGCCTAATAAAAAATTGGCTTCACTGGACCTACCTAAAGGAAAAACCTAAATACATTCCTGAACTTATATTTTTGGATTAGTATCTTTACTAATAGTGTTCTCATGAAGTTCCTATCATTTGAATATTCTAAGTGACTTGATATTACAACATATAGTCATTCTTGAAATGAATAGAAAATTAGAACTCTTAAACTTGATAGCTAGATAATCTTGTACCTACATAGTTAATTTCATTGCTTGAATTTTTTTTGAAAATCTCACTATAATATTTACTTAAATCAAAATTATAGTTTATAGTATTTCTAATAGTATTTCTAAATTAAAACTTAACTACAATAGATCATAACTTTTATGTAGTACTAAAATTACTTGAGGACAAGTAATAGTTAAGTTTGGGGGATTTTGACCAAAGGAAAATATGTTGAGATTTTCATACCTAATTTATACTGATTTTGATAATATTGCACTTTAAAGAAGGCTATTTTTTATGTTTTATTGCAGGTATGATGAATTATGATCATTGGAGCAAAAAGATGCAAAAATAGTGCAATTTGGAGCAAAAACGAGCAAGAAATGATATTTTTCCCTGTCACCTTTCGGTAAGTCTTTGGATGCTTAATATATTTTACACTTCTTGCATATTTTTAAATGAAATTACACTATAAAAGAAGGTTGTGTTTATGTTTATTTTGTAGGGCTATTTGTTAGGAACGCAACGCAACTGAAATGGGGTGAAACAGAGCTAAAATGAAGCCAAACAAAGCGAAACGGTGAATCTGCGCAGTTTGCCCGCATACGGCGCAAAAACGGCGCCGACGACAAGATTTACGCGAGAAGACCGAAAAATGACAGAAAAGCTCGCCGACAGCGCCCTCGAGCCCGCCGACGGCACCCGAGACGGTTATGGACTAAAATTCAATGTATTTAGATGCTTTTTGGAAGGGTGCTTGTGGCAACTCTTCATACTTCATCCCTACACTTTACAAGAATGACTTTAGGTTAGAAAGGGTGGGATTTGTGTGAGAGGAATGTTAGGAAAAGTGTGGAGAAAGTTTAGGGTTCTTAGAATAGGAGTAGAAATAATAGGAGTAGAAATGTATAGGAGTAGAAATGTATATTTCTACCCTTTTTGGAGAGATTGGAGAGGAGATTTTGAGATAATTTGTAAGGAGACGTTCTAGGATTGCATGGATCGGCGAGAGACTTTGTGGGAGAGATTTTCTTCTTTCTTTCAAAGGGAAAAAGCTAAGTATTGTGTTCTTCATTATCTTATGATTTTGTAAATACTTATCTAGTGGATTTGCTTTGGTTAAATGAAGTTTCCGTT
>NW_018219102.1:88223-89093 GCF_001263595.1 Phalaenopsis equestris | reverse complement strand
ATTTAATTATCAATGTGATGGTTTTTACTTGCACTTTATTTACATTAAAATAAAAGCCTGTTGTAGAGTTAAAAGTCGTTCTAATTGCATTAAGACCCGAGAGGGCTGTGTAATTCTCAACAAAGTAGAACCACATTCAAATTCCATGGATGGTTAAGTTCATGGGTGTTGAATGCGAATAAATTAGGAAATATATTTTGATGGGCGTAGAATTGGAGATTTTAGGGTGACAGACTAAAATCCTCAATTCGGTCCTATTGTTTGAGTACTGAAGTGGAGATGTTAGCCCTCAGGCGAGGGGAATGTGGGAGCTCCAAAGTGAGAGCCGGTATCCTCCCAACCTAGCCACGGATTCAGTAAACAAGCATAAGATTAGTCAATGTTCTTTATGACTGGACCAAAGGGTAAAAAATAGGATTGCTCCTATTTGGCACATACCATATTTAATGCATCTCATTCCTTTACATTTTGCAATTCATTACATAAGAATAATAGTTTTTAATATCTCAAAAATGCTCCAAACCAATTCCTTCAAAAAGGGTTATCTTTAGAATTAATATTTACATTTAGTTATAGTTACTATCTTTACATTTTACACTTGCATTTAGGAGTAGTTGCTAGATAAAACATCATTTTAATCGACATTCCAAACCAAAGACTAATTGTAGTAGATTAGAATTTGACTAAGGACCTCTTATCTTGCTTCCCTATGGGATCGATAAACAGGACTCCACTAGAGCCCTGTCTTACTTGAGCGATATGTATACTTGAGTTTGAAATTGTAAATTTACAAAATCATTAAAATATATAAATATTCTAGTAGTGGTGTCAAATTCTCATAAATTTAAGCATATATAAAGTCGCTGTCAC
>NW_018219102.1:80924-88155 GCF_001263595.1 Phalaenopsis equestris | reverse complement strand
TGCTCTTTCATTTTAAAGCTTTCATTTTAAAGTATGAAAAATATGGGGTTAATTTGATTTCATACTTCAACGTCCTTCCGAAGTGAGCGACGAGATTTCAATTCCAATGACCGACAACTTCTTACGGGCAACTCCCCACAAACCAACCCCAAAATACCGCCGACACCTATGCTGGGAAGACTGGCAGGCTCAATCTCTCCCTCCCATCCCTTGTATCATTGCTTGGTTTATTTAGATGGCTAGAAATAAGCTAAAATATGATGAATCCCAAGTGGATGCCACTGTCGTTGCCACTAATTGCTACAGTTATTTACAGAAATTGTACTGTCATAGGAAACTTCCTGAAATCCTATGCACAACCTCCCTCAACTGTTCAAGGAACCTACAAATTATTCATGTTCATTAAAGCTGCTCTCCTAAGGGTTGGGTCAAAGTCAACACTGATGGAAGCTTCATTTCTCCCATTTCTCCTAATGTCTCCTAATGCAGGGGTTGGTGGGGTTTTCAGAAATGTTAGTGGGGAATGTCTACTATATTTTCAGTCTCCTGCCAGGGCTAAGGACCCTTTGGAAGCTAAAGCTCAAGCTTTTTATTGGGTAGTGTTTATGGCCAAAAATTGTAGCTGGAACCAATTAATGGTTGAAATTGACTTCAAGAATTTAATCAACATTCTTGAAGGGAGAATATCTACCCCTTGGTATTTGATTAATTTGATTAATAGCATACAAACCTTGGGCAAGGAGATTAAGCTGTCTTTTTCTCATACATATAGGGAGGGTAACAGACCTGCTAATTGGCTTGCTAGGGCTGGCCTCCACACTCAGAGTCCCTATATAGATACTTATATCACTCCTTCTTTAAAATTAATTTTGAAAGGAGATCTTGTTGATCTACCTTTCATTAGAGTCCTTCCTCTTTAACTTTTGGGAAGTGCCTTGTTTTTGCCTTCCTTTTGTTTCGTGTGTGTGTCTCACTCTCTCTGTGTGTGTGTGTGTGTGTCTATATGTGTGTGTGTGTGATGGTGTGTGTGTGTGTCTATATATATGTATGTGTATATATATATATATATAATATATATGTATATATATATATATATATATAAGGGATGGCGTTGGCATCTAGATTTTCCTCTGGTGAAAATGGCGTTCCCCCCAGTGCCTTGCTTGGGTGAGCTCTTTCCTGTTCTTCTTCTTTCTTTTTTTACTTGTTGTGCTGCCTCTTGATAGGAGTTTTGTCGCCACTGTGGCTGGTAATGGGACTTGAACCTCTACTTTCTCCCATCTCTTCCCTCAAGCTTTCCATGATACTCTGAATGTTGGTGGTGATTATAACTTTATTAAGTCGATTGCAAGGAAGAATGGGAAATTTGCTCTTGTTAAGTCAAATATCCTTGCCTCTTCTTGCCAGCTTGCTCTCATCGGTAGCTCATGAAACTCAAAGGTTCTTGGAAGATAGGGCTTTTGGATAGGAGAAACATTTTAATACAGTTCTTGAACTATGAAGATTACAAGCGTATATTTTCTTAGAGAACGATCAGTATTGAGGATAGTTATATGAAAATTTTGAAATAGACCGTAGCTTTTGATCCTAAAACTAAACCTCCCATAATCCCTATTTGGATATGTTTCCCTCGTTTAAAGCTCCATTTGTTTAATCACAAGATTTTATTTTCATTTGTTGCTGCCTATGGAAAACTATTACAAATGGATACCCCTACTTTCACTCCACTAGGCCTGTAGCTTAGGTATTGGTTGAGGGCGACATTACCCAACCATTTTGTGTGAGATCTGGATTGGGTCATAGCACCAAGGCTACTGATATCCTATTAAAATAGAAAGACATCCGCACTACTGTCCACACTGTCGAATGTTTGGGCATTCAATTTCTCATTGCTTTCACCTTCACCCACAGGTAAGGGCTGATCCTGGGAAAAATGATAATGCACATGTTCCCCTATTTTGGGAAAAAATTGATACTGTTCTTCCTGATAATGATGTTATTTCTCATTTAAAATTGCCTCTTGAGAAGGAAAATGTTGAAGTTCCAAATATTAGTTTAACTAATTTCATTGGAGAAGCTCCCCTTGATGTTAATGTTGCTGGTGTTGATCCTCTTATTAACAATTTACCTTTAGTAGATAACCCCTCTTCTTCTTAAAATAGTTCCAAATGCTGGTTTATCTAATTTTTCTACATAGGAAGCTGATGTTGCTTTGGAAAAAGAGATGGATTTTATTGATATTATTACTGATAATAATTCACTGGATGTACTTAATTTGGCTGCTGAACTTGTAACTAATTCTAATGTTCCCTTACTTGTTGTCTCTAACTTGCAGTTTGATTCATCTATGCATGACTATATGTTGATTTCTCGGGCACCTACTCATGTTGTGGATAGTCATTTACCACCTCCTCTAATTCCTAATTTGATAACTCTAATGATAATAGATCTATTCCTACTGACCCTATCTTAATTGATTTGATACAAGAGGTAGTGAATAATTTAGAACAGGAATGCTTAGTCTAGAAATCACAGAGAAAGAGAAATAAAAGGAATAATGAGATTTTACAATTGAACCAAAGTATTATTCTGCAGGAAGGTAATTATATCTCTGATGGGGAAAATACTCATGTTGGTAGCCCTTCTAGATCTTCTAGAAGGGCTGGCCTGCGCCATAATGTTTAATGTGATGTGCTGGAATATTATGGGAGTGGCAGACCCTTCCTCCCTTAATAGATTAAAATATTTTTGTAGGGTCCATAAGCTTTTTTTCTTTGCTATATTTGAGCATATGGCTTCTATTACCAGGGATAGAATTCTCAAGCAATTTAAAAGATATAATACTTTTTGCAGCAAAAACAACAAGATTTGGTTATTTTGGAAACCTACTATCAACATCAACATAATTCAAGAAGATGATCAATTTATTCTTCTTAAATATCACTTGGAAGAGTATCGGGGTTGGGCCACCTTTGTTTATGCTAGTTCTATACTCTAGGAGAAATATAAGCTTTGGGATCAACTAGTTCATATTGGAGATTCTATCACTCGAAATTGGTTAGTTGGTGGTGATTTTTATATGATAATGAAATCTGTTGAAAGGAGAGGAGGAGGCAAATGTGGTATTCAGCTTATCAATAATTTTTGTGACAAAATTCTTGATGCTGGGCTATTTGATTTGGGATTCTCTGGTACTCCATACACTTGGAGAAGAGGGACTATGTATCAATAGTTGGATAGGTTTTTTTGTAACCACCACTTCTCCAATTAATTTCCTATTAATAGGGTGCAGGGTGCGACATTTAAATTATTCTTCTTCTGATCATAACCCTATTTTGCTCACTTTGGCTTTCAATGATAAAAATCCACACCATCAATTCAAATTCTTTAATGCTTGGACTACTCACACCAATTTTTTTAGCACTATTTAACAGGCTTGGAACTTTGAGGGTGTTGGTGACCCTTTGTATATCCTTTGGCAACTTCATAGAAAGGTTGCTTCTACTCTGAGAAGGTGGAACTCTCAAGTTTTAGGCAATTTTCATGCAAGGGTCCTAGAAGCTCAAGCTGAGGTGGATGCTCTTGAAACTATGCTTATCTATGATCCTCAGCTGGTTAATGAGGTTGCTTATAAACATTCACTATTACTTGATTTTATTGCCTCGGAGGAGAATTTCCTTCAACAAAAAGCTAATGATATTCACTTTAAGAGTTGAGATCGTAATACAAAGGAGATTGTAATACAAGAGTTGAGATCGTAATACAAAGTACTTTCATGCTTCTATCAAACATAGAAGAAATATAAATTCCATCGTCAAGATCAAGAATTGTAATGGAGATTTCATTACTGATGAAGGTGAGATTGATAATAGTGTTGTTCAGTATTTTACTGATTTGTTTACTTCCACCTCGCAGGTCACTCCTATAAATAGTGAGTTTTTTTATAAAGATAGAGACTATGTTGCTAGCTTGTCCCTTGTTGACATTCCTACTGATCTAGAGATCTTCAATGTGTTCAAGGATATTAATGCTAATAAAGCTCCTAGACCAGATGGTTTCACTTCATCCTTTTACACACACTGTTGGAATATAATTCATAAGAAAGTTGTTGCTACAATTCAAAGCTTTTTTATGGGTCATACCCTTGGGAAGTTCTTCTCCTCTTTATTAATTGTGCTGATACCTAAAACAAATGTTAAAACTAGCTGGGATAACTTTAGCCTTATATCACTTACTTCTATTATATCTTAAGTTATCAACAAGTTGATAGTCTCTCAACTTCTACCTCATCTTTCTAAACTTATCTACCCTCAACAATCAGCCTTTATCCATGAGAGGGAGATTTGTGATAATATACTCCTTGCACAAGAATTGGTGGAGAACCTTGATAAGAAGTGCAGAGGTGGTAACTTGATTTTAAAAAAGCTTTTGGTACAATTAATTGGGATTTTATTCTCAATATCTTGAAAGCTAGAGGCTTTGAGCATAAGTTTTGCACTTTGATTAAATGCTGGCTGTAAAATAACTTTTATAGTGTCTTAGAAAATGCAAGTCTTATAGCTTTTTCTCTGCTCATAGAGGCATCAAACAAGGAGACCCACTCTCTCCCATGATTTTCATCATGGCTTTTGATTACTTATCATGCCTCATTAATAGTATGCAGGAAAAACACCCACATGTTCAGTACAGACATAAATATAAAGTGTTAGTAAGTAATTTAGCCTATGCTGATGATGTTATCATTTTTACCAATGCTTCTAGAGCCTCCTACAAAATATTGGTAAAATACCTTAACACTTTTCAACAAAACTCTGGTCTCCTTTTCAAAAAAGCTAAGTGCCACCTATATTTTGGAAATTCAGTTACTTCTGCTATTACCACTTCGGCCACCAATTTTACTGCTTTCTCTAAAGCATCTCTACCGTTACTGTACCTTTGTGTTACCTTCTTCGTGGAAGAAGGAAACAATCACAATTTGATGTTGTTATAGATAAAATTAAATCTTGTATTCATGATTGGAGGAATGTATTTCTCTCCTTTGGGGGGAAGATTAACCTTGTTACAAAGTGTACTACATCCTCTACCTTTATACACTATGCAAGTTCTCTCTATGAAAATGAGTATATAGAAGGAAATAAAGCATATTTTCAACAAATTTCTTTGGGCTGGTGAAGGTTGCTGCAAATTTTGGACACATTGGCACAAAGAGTACAAACCTCATCTCTTTGGAGTTTTGGGTTTCAAAAAATTAAAACATATTCTCGATATTAATATGTGTAAGTTGTGGTTTAAGTTTAGGCTTAGCTCTTCACTTTGGGCTCAATTTTTGCAATACAAGTACTGCTCTCATCATCACCCTTCTTCGGTTCAATGGAAAGTTGGGGATTCTAAAAACTGGAAGGCCATTTTAAAGGCTAGATGTGTGGCTAACAAATTCATTTTTTGGTACATTGGTGAGGGAAAGGTTTCCTTTTGGCATGAACATTAGGGGCTTTCTAATTCTTATGACGATGATTCCAATTTGGTTAATGATATGTTGATCTTTGATTGCCTGGACAATGGTCAATGGGACATGAGAAAACTTAGGAAAATGTTGGGGGAGAATGCTAAACCTATTGCTAAAATTCCTTTATGTCATGATAAGCCTGACAAGCCTATATAGAAATTTATTTCTAATGTTTCAATTTCTAATATGCTATATTCTAATCTGCATAGCTTTGATTATTGGAAATGTGGAAAGGTGATTTGGCATAGTTATATGTCTCCTTCTATTTCCTTCTTTCTATGGCATTTTTTCTTTTCCCTGCTTCCACTTGATGACATTTTGAAATTAAAAGGGTTGAGACTGACATCCAAATGTTACCTTTGCAGGTGTAAGGAGGAGTCCATTCAAATCTCTTTTTTGAGTGTTGTTTTTCCCATTTTGTTTGGCTGAGATTGAGACATTTTTTTCAAGTTAAATGGCCTCATAATGGTAATTTGGATGGCATTTTAGATGCTTGGGAAGGATGCTTGTAAAACTTCATTACATTTCAATAAGAAACTTTAATCTTTCCCTTTAGTGGTGTTATGGTTTATTTGGTTAGCCAGAAATGATTCAAAGCATGTCATGTCTTCTATCTACCCTTCCATCACTGTCTCCTACATCCTCTCATATTATTTTAAAGCTGTTAGAAGCTTTGGAATCTCTTTACCGGTGCTACTAAGAATCAGAATATAGGTAGAAAGCCTCTATTAATTAGATGACAACCGCCTTAACATGGTTGGGTTAAGGCAAATATTGATGGGAGCTGGACTCCCAACTCTGCTAGTGCGAGTGGTGTTTTCAGAAACTCTTTGGGTAACTTATTATGTTATTTTGCATCTCATGTCTATGCACAAAACCTATTGATGCTGAGGATTGGGCTGTTCTGTTTGCTATTCATGTTGCTTTGATTTACAAATTTCCCTTTGTGGTCAATGAAACAGACTCCATGTGTATTTTTAAAATGGTTACTAAGAGCTCTGCCCCCCTATGGAATCTGCTTTATCTTTTTAACAGAATATGGCACCTTCTTGATACTCATTCTTTGTAGGTCCAATTCTCCTTCATCCATAGGGAAGGTAACGCACCTGTTGATATGAATTTAGTTTTCTTGTTTTACTCTTCTGTAGGTCCCACTTGCACTAACTGGAGGATTCTATGGAGGCTCTCATCTCTCTTTCTAATCATTTTGATATTGAAGTTAATTTTTTATTGATCGAATCCTTTATATGGATATACTGCTTGACTTTACTGTTGGGTTCCTTTTGCCCCCTGCGGTTTGGATGGTGTGTTGGACTTATAGTCCCATTTGCAGCTCCAATTTGTAGCTTTTCTGTTTGAACCCTATTTATGGATGTCTACCTGCTGTTCTATTTTTACCTCCCAGCTGGTTGGAAAATGCTTTGGGCTTATCGTTACATTGGCAGTTTTATTTTTCTTTCATTACTTTTACTTTTTACATGGGATACATTTCTCTTATTTGGGTATGCTTTTGGTTGGTATAGTTTTTTTTTTTGGAAATTTATTTTGGAGATATTTTTTGCGTCGAGTTGTAATGTGGGGAGAGGGGCCCCTAGGATTTTCTATTTTTCTTTTGATTTTAGAGGGGACCCTTTTACCCTCAACCCTTTTGTACCCCATTTTTTTATTTAACATGTAGGGAGCCACGAGCTACTCCTTTATTATATATATATATATATATATATA
>NW_018219102.1:79046-80843 GCF_001263595.1 Phalaenopsis equestris | reverse complement strand
TGAACTTACTAAATATATATAAAGATGGTGGCGGTGCTAGGAAGAGCTTTGCTAGGGTTTTTAGGGGGAGGATGAATCCCTGGGGCTAGTTGGCGGTGCTTTGAGTGACTATGGAGGTTTCTTGGAGTTCTTTTTCAGATTGAGTTCTCTTTTGGAGGCTGGTTTTTGGATTTTCTCCTTCCCGGGTTCTGGATTTTAAAAATTTCATTGTTCCATTGAGAGCTGATGAAGTGATGTCGTGTGCTGGTGCTTCCCATGGCTATACCTATTGATCTTGACACAAACATTAAATGGATAAGGGCCATCTATGCAAGGGTGGTTGGTAAAGAAAAGGACTTACTTCAGGACCCTGAAAACTTTGTTTTCCCCCAAGCATTTCATGGCACTTTGCCAAGTAAGGGGTCTTCCCCTTGCATTCATCCTGTTGGTCTAAAGGATTGTGAGCCGGATGTGTTTTTCTCTGCCTAAAAAATTATAGATATGAACATTAAAGTAAAGTTTATTCTGATTGGAAAGTTTTTGTTGGGGCACTCCAAAATGGAGTTGGTGAGGAATTTCTTTGAATCTCTGCAATTTATTGGGGCTTGGTAGCTTGGCATACTGGATGGAAGACATCTGGTCATCCAAGTGACAGTGGAAGAAGAATATGCAAGGTTGTTTGCTAAGCAATCCGTTATGATTACTGGTTCGTCAATGAAGATATTAAAATAGACTTCAGATTTTGACCCTAGAAAGGATCCACCTATGGTTCCTATCTGGTTCAAATTTCCAAGCCTACCCTTGCACCTATTCAAGCTGAATGCTTTATTTAACATTGGATGTGCCATTGGTACACCCTTAAAGGTGGACACTCCAACCTACAATAAAGCCAGACCAGCCCTTGCTAGAATCTTCATTGAAAGAGATACTACCCTCACTGAGATGAAAAGAGTTTGGAGATGAAAAGAGTTTGAAAGGCTTTTGGCAAGATGTGGTAATGGAATAAAAACCTTATTACTGCCAACATTGCAAGATGTTTTGGCACACCATGGACAGACGCTACAGGCTACATCCTCCTTCTAGAAGGAACCCCAATCACAATCCAAAAGAGTCTTCCAGTGGAACTGCTGAAAAAAACACCAAACCTTCCTGCGGAAGGAAATATCAACTTGAATTTTGGGGAACAAGCTATGCTGAATCCAATCACTTCTTCTAGGTTGGGTACCACTTCCTCTACTCATCGAGATTTGTAGCAAAAACCCCCATGGGGACCTTGAGTCCTACTTTACAGCTTAAGGGGGTGACATTAATGTAACTCACCCTCTTATCCGTGCAGGGAAGGATAAACTTATTACTTGTTGTACTGGAGAAAGCAACAGAGGCTCTTTTCCTCAGACATTGTCGGCGCTATTTTTGTGGGTTTGGTTTGGGGGAGTGTTGCCCGTAAGAAGCTGTCGGTCGCCGGAATCGAAATTCCATTGCCCGCTTCGGAAGGACGTTGAAGTATGAAATCGAACTGACCCCATATTTTTCATAGTTAAAAATGAAAGAGCACTGTACCTCAAATATTGTATCTATCCTGAAGGAAAATACAAGACTTGAGGGATGAGGCTCAATCAAATAAACTAAGGAATATATGACGTCCGTTTGGTCTGCGAAACCTTTGTATTTGCCGATAAATTCCCCTATTTAATATAAAGGATTAAATAGAGTTTATATTAAGCTGGGTTCGGACATGCTTCCTATAAGGGCAAGCCCCTATAGTTAATTACATCTTAAATGACCAAAATCATCTAAGAAGACTCTCGATAAAAATCA
>NW_018219102.1:78212-79002 GCF_001263595.1 Phalaenopsis equestris | reverse complement strand
AAGGGGATTGGTTCAAATTTGGAACATTTTATTGTAGAATTCAAAGGAGGAAGAACTAGGGGATATCGGGGATCAAAAGGCGAACCTCGGTGACTTCCCAAGCCATCCTAATGTTTGGCTTCAATTTTGAGGAGACATATTTAGGTGTTTCATCCTGCAAATTTTATTAGTTAGGGTTTACATTCGTGTGAAATGATCACACAAATAGCCTGGAAGATGTGAGGATTTAAGTCGTGACAAACGACAACCTCAGAATCCTAAGACGCGTTAGGGCTTTATATTGTATAGCAGAGCTATACAAAGGCCTAAAGATGATGTAAGGATTTACGTTGCATAAGCAAGCAACCTCGAAGTCCTACGACTTTGTTGTTTTAAGTCTAAGGAAGGAAAATTGGTTTAGCTGGGGAAGATAGATTTCGCTGTTGAAGATGGCCGTGCTGCCCACCAAGCTAGCTCCAAGCTCCTCACCGCGACGAGTTTGAGTTATCTAGTGTGTCAAGTTATAATATCAAATCAGGTGGCCCTATGGTTGAAGTTCTTTAAATTTTATGAGGGCATATTAAAGTTGATTAGAGCGACACCGGTTAGGATCATACGGTTCCCTCGTTCCGGCCTCACTATTTTCTATTGAATTCACTTAGTCTAAATGAACTTATGAAACCCAACTTAATGAGTTCCATAATTTCATTTAAACTGTGGAAGCCTCGTTAGCAACCGTAGGTTACCTCCTCCGAGGGATTCCCGATCATCTGATAGAGACATCTTAATTTAGTTGAAGTTGTGGTTTTGT
>NW_018219102.1:77444-78108 GCF_001263595.1 Phalaenopsis equestris | reverse complement strand
ATGTTGTGACGGTGAATTTTATCTTGGTTGATTTTAGTTTTGGTTTTGGGTTTGTTGTTTTGGTTAACATGCAAGTTTATGTTGTTTTTCATACATGTAGGTAAATGCAAGTATAAAAAGAAACAACGTAAGCATAAAGCATGTAAGAAAAAGGGACAAGAAAGACGATACTATAAACTGAAAAAGCGTACCTGGCGAGTCTTCTCATTCCACCACCTGAAACTTAAAAATGCATGTGAGGGCATTTATGAAGAGCAGGAAAAGTAAAGTTCTGGTGGCCTCCCTAACTCTATGTTCTATTCTGGTGAGTCCTTAAAAGTTTAATTAAGGATGATTTCATTAAACAAAGTACATTAAGTTTAATAGATCTCTGAGGTATTCAACAAGTTAGGATGAGGAAGCAGGTCCATGCCTCCCTCTCACCAACTAGTGAAAAGCCTCGAGTCCATTTAAACTTATTATGTTGCTTAATGGATCATTCTGTAAATACTTCTAATGCTTAGTGAACATTGATGTCTTAATTATCCCTAAGAAAGGGGTAATTATCATTTATAATTTAATTTGAGAATTATGTGAGTGAATTTCCCTAAAGGGCAAGTTGATGTAATTTGAACACTTAGCCAAATTTTTAATCCTAATTGGGCTTAGTGGTGTTTCAAGGATG
>NW_018219102.1:76551-77178 GCF_001263595.1 Phalaenopsis equestris | reverse complement strand
CTCATTCATGGGTCAATTAAGATATCAGAGGAGAAAATGTGATTTTTCAAAATTTAATTTATTTTATATATTTATTTTCACGCAAAAGTAGGATTTTTCAAAGAAAATTCCTAACTTGACCAAGGTAGATTATAATCCCTTGAAATTTTTATTGAAGGTATATCTAGATCAGATAAGCCTTCGGATAAAATTTCATAATTTTTTGAATTCCCTTTGATTTATTAGAATTATTTTACGTTCTGGGCTATTTAATAAAAATAAAATATTTTTAGGTGGTGAAAATTAAGTTTTGTATTTTTGAAAAATTTCCTTAAGGTCAAAGAACTCAGTGAAGCAAATTTTATATTTTTCTGATTTTTCTTTGATTTATTGGATTTATTTTAGTGAAAACTCATTTTTTAGCTTTTAAAAATTATTTTTAAACTTTAAAATTCAATACCTTTATTTAGAAAATCAGGAAAAATATTTTAATTGTTCCTAAGTGATTAGGAAGCAATTTGGAACATTTTCATGAGTTTTATTATTTTTGTGATTTTTATGGATTTTTTAAATTATTTAAATATTTAAAATAGGCTAAAAATCAAGTTTTTATTTTAAATATCATTTTATTTTTAGAAAATACCCCTA
>NW_018219102.1:74778-75944 GCF_001263595.1 Phalaenopsis equestris | reverse complement strand
CTGTCCGCCACGAGCAGGGTCACCCGATCAATACACGCTCGATCTGACGGTCACGGGTCATCGTCCCAAACAAACTGGACCCGAAAACCGTCCATTTTAAAACGCTAATATCTCACTCGATTCTTAACGAAATTGAGTGAATTTTTTTTTAAAATGCTTGTATTGATTAGTAGAACACATCCATATGGTTGATGGACCCTTAAATTAACCATATTCTCATGAATAATTAAAAGAGGCTCGGTTTAGGGTTAACTTTGAATACCTTCGTCCAAGAGGGGTGGCCTCGATTGGATGCTTGTAGAAGCTTCGTGTTGGTGTCAAAAGCTTAGGGATGGAGCCTTTGGTCGTGGTGAAATGCCTATACCCAAATTCGATCAAGGTCGATTTGGGGGTTTGATTGAAGTCCACCTTAGGGTGGCTGAATGATGGGGCTTTTGTGGGGAATCTTCTTCTCTTGATGTTGGGATGGTATGGGTACAATTAATATGAATTTAGTGGAGTTTTGGAGGATGTCCTGTTTCAGCCTTGGAATTGAGCTCCAAAATTGAACTCAAGCAAAGGATTTGAGTGGCTAATGAAGGTTTGGTTAAGCTCAAGAGGTCTCCAGGAAGCCCTGGAAGAAGATTTATTGAGTCTCCCCAAGGAATTTCAAGCTCTCTCTCTTTTGTCAATTAAGGGGTGAATTTAGTTTCTTATGTGGAGGGCAGAGAAGCTCCAATGAGCAGCTGGGCTGATTTGGCCTTTGGGTTTGAATTGGGTGAAAATCCCTTGTCTTGGCCATGGTTTTAGCCATTTTCCAGCCACCAAGGTGGCCGGCTGGCCAGGCATTAGTCACCTCTTGGCTCAGGGATGTCAGGGATGGCTAATTATGATTATCTCCCAAGGGTAAGTGATGATGTTGGAGATATTTCAAGTTTGGTCCAAAAATGGGTTGAAATCCCTTAATTTGTGGATCCATTGGTCCATAGCTTGTAATGGTGGTTTCATGGTGTTTGGACTGGTCACTAAGTCCAACTAATGGTTGTGGTGGAGTTAATTTGGTGACTTTAGGGTAGTTAGGTCACATTTAGTGTATGGGTCCAAGTGGGTGCAAATGACCAAAACTTGGGTTTGGGCTAGGTTAGCCATGCCAATTGGCTCAATTGATTGATCAAAATTGTGTAGAT
>NW_018219102.1:41465-74185 GCF_001263595.1 Phalaenopsis equestris | reverse complement strand
TAGTTGAGAGAAATGAAATTGGGAATATTTGGAATTTATTGGGATTTTCTGGGAATTTTTGGAATTTTGTGATAAAGAGGGGTATTTTGGTAATTTGGGGGTGTTTTAGGGGCAAAAGGTCAAGATGGGTATTTTGGTAGAGTTGAGGTACCAATTGTCACCAATAAGCCATGGACCAAAGGAAATTCCCATTTTGGGTGCTCCACATAGTGGTCGTACCTAAACCATAGCCCTAGGGCTAGTAGGTTTAGGGGGACCATCTACATGAGTATCCCAAAAGATCAAGGGATCTAGGTTAGAAATTTGAATTCAGAGTTGTGAGTGATTGTGTGTGCAGATTAGTGTAGTGAGTGTCTTAGCTCCAGACCAACACCCAAGGTCAACCCTAAGGTCCAACAATCCTAAGGGTGACTCATCTTGAGTTTCCCCCATAGTGATCACACCTACTAAATGTCACAGGTTATGACCAATATGTGGAACTCCAAGTTGAGTAGAGAAGAGTGTAGAATTTCTAATGGTGAGGGTTCCATGTCTAGTTTTCTAAGAATAGTCGATAGGAAAGTCCTATGGCTAGACCTTAGACTACTAAAGAGGAAAACTAAACCTCAACCAAAAGTGAGGTCAACAGACATTCAATAAGGAAATTGAATAGAATACAGTCATGGAACACACCACACCATCTGCAAGGGTGATGCAAGAGATGACTCAACTATTGGAAGTAGATTAGCAAACTTAGAAGGCAAAGAAAAAATGGAAAGCCAAATTAGATGACAAGAAGATGATGGAAGATCTCCTTACCCACATTTCTGGTAGCCCTCTGAATCCTCTGAAGATGTCCACCACTCAACCCATAAAAGGGAGAACGAGATGCAGATCTCAGCCCTCCTTACATCCACCCCATCACCATGATTAATCTCTTATGTTGGAATATAAGGGGGATTGCCCACTCTTTTTCTTTAAAAAGGCTAAAGGCCTTCAATAGAAGTCACAAGCTTTAGTTTTTGACAATTTTGGAACCTTTGGTTCACCATAATCCTAATTAATTCCTCAAATGATTCCTAGGTTTTATCCTTTTCACAAATCACAATAACAAGATTTGGCTCTTTTGTAGAGTAGAAGTTAATTGTGTCATTCTGAAAAACCAACCTAAATCCCTACATTTCTCCTTTAAGATGGCTGGTTAGATGGGTCTAGCTAATATTGCATATGTAGGGTTTACTAAAACAGCTAGGCTGGAGCCATGAAAGGATCTGCACTTGATAAAGAACCAACACGATGAGGCTTGGATAGTGGGGGGCGGGGGGACTTTAACTGCGTGACCACTCCTCTGCTGAAAAGAGTGGTGGTAGACCTCCCAACATGGCTTCTATGACTACTTTTAATGATAATATCCACACTGCTGGCCTATTTGATTTGGGGTACAATGGGCCTGATTTCACTTGAAGGAGAGGTAAGCTGTGGGAAAGACTGGACATATTCTTAGTAAATGACAAATGGTTCCAACTATTTTTGCACACCACAGTGGCACATCTTAGTTTAGCAGGCTCTAACCACATACCACTCTTAATCTCTATCTCAGCTAATCAACAACAAGCCAAGGCCCCTTTTAGGTATCTGAATCTCTGGTCTTCCCATAAATTTTTTTTGAAAATTGTTAAAGAACACTGGAGTGAGTATGATCATCCTAATCCACTAGTCAAACTCTGAGGTCTGCAGAAGAAATTTAGCAAAGCATTGAATAATTGGAATTTGAATACTTTTGGCAACATACAGGCTAGGGTGGAGCAGGCAAAGTTGGACCTGAAGGAAACTGAAATTGCTATTTTGCATGGACTGACTGATGAGGCTACTCTGATGGAAGCAAACGAGAATTTACTCACCGCAGTATCCTGGTAGGAGAAATTTCTGAAACAGAAAGCTGCCACTAGAAAATTCATTGAAGGGGATAGGAACACCAATTTCTTCCATTCTTGTATCAAGTACAAAAGGAAATGTAACATCATCCATTAGATCAAAGACAACTTTGGAAATATGATAAGGGAAGATACTGAAATTGCTGAGAGTGTTGTGCAGTACTGTCAGCAGCTGATGACTTGCTCATCAAACAATAGAGGGAAGTTAGACCCTGGAATGTTCACTTCCGATCGTATATATACTGCTAACATAAACCTTGTAGATGCCCCAGCTAAAGAGGAGATCAGATTAGCTCTTAACTAAATAGATAGCTGCAAGGCAGCAGGACCAGATGGGTTCACTTCTGATTTTCACAAAAAGAACTGGGAAGTTATAAAAGATGATGTTGTGCCAACCATCCAGAGTTTGTTCCAGGGTCTTGAGCTACCTAATTACTTCAGTGCAGCCAATGTTGTCTTTATACCAAAAATTAACATAAAGGAATAATGGCAACACTTCAGGACTATTAGTCTTACTAATGTAATCTGCAAAATTATAAGCAAGATCTTACTAACTAGGATTCAACCCCTTTTGCAGCATTTAATAAGCCCCAAATAGGCAGCCTTTATGAAGGGAAGATATAATGGAGGCAATGTCTTGTTAACACAGGAGCTACTTCATGACCTTGACTGTCCTTGCAGGGGGCAACATGATTTATAAATTAGACCTAAAGAAGGCCTATGACATGATTAACGGGGACTTTGTGCTAGATATGCTGAAGGCAAGAAGTTTTTCTAATGCATCCTGTCAGACAATTAGAAGATGGCTAGAAGGGAATAGAAATTCTGTACTGATTAATGGAAGGGCTCATGGGGTCTTCAAAGCTTCTAGAGGAATAAAACAAGGAGATCCCCTATCACCTACAATCTTCATTCTAGCCCTAAACTATCTTTCTAGGCTATTAGACAATCCATGCAAAAAAAAAAACTATAATCAGTATCAGCACAGGTCAACTCTGGACATTAGCCATTTGATCTATGCTGATGATATAGTGATCTTTTTAAGGCCAAAAAAGCTACTGCAAGAATGCTATTGGATGCCTTTAGGAGTTTCAAAATACTTCAGGGATGGAATTCAACAAAGATAAAAGACAAGTCCTTTTCAGCAAATAGGTTCCCCCCTGAACTAAGCAATGGATCATAAATCTCACAGGTTTCTCCCCTATGTCCATACCCTTCAAGTATTTGGGAGTGCAATTGCTCAAAGGAAAAACTAAGCAGTCACACTTTGATGAGGTGGTGCATA
The DNA here is from genome assembly GCF_001263595.1 of Phalaenopsis equestris. Classification (NCBI taxonomy): domain Eukaryota; kingdom Viridiplantae; phylum Streptophyta; class Magnoliopsida; order Asparagales; family Orchidaceae; genus Phalaenopsis; species Phalaenopsis equestris. The sequence goes on along the minus strand of NW_018219102.1, from coordinate 70,987 downwards.
AAACCAATGTATAATTACAATGTTGGACTAGTTCTTTTTTATCAAATGGTGGTAGAATCACTTTACTGAAAAGCATCCTAACAGCTTTCCCTTCTTACATTCTATAAATGGTGGTTATTAAGAAAAGTACCCAAATCTTTTTAAAGAGAAGTTTTAACAGGTTTTTCTGGGTTGGTCAGAGAAAGCAAATGATATGGGCTAGTTGGCAAAAAATTGAAAAACCCTTTTCAGTAGGTGGCCTAAGGTTCAGAGGTTTCAACATCTTCAGCATATAAGCTTGTGCAAAATTTGGGTTAGATTCAAACAACAGGACACAATATGGGTACATTTCTTATTTGCTAAATATTGCAGATTTTCTCACTCAAATAAGGTAACTAAGAGACTAGGGGACTCCAGAACCTGGGGAAATATGCTTGGAGCTAGAAAGGATGCTGAACAATAGTTTTTCTATGATATGGGATATGGAAAAATCCATTTCTAGCAGGATAGAGTGTGCTTCACTGAATTTCTGGAACCTCTAACTGAGAACATTGAGTTAAATTTAAAGGTGCAGGACTATTGGGAGGGGAATCTTGGGTCTCTAGACAAGCTTAAGTTCTTCTTTACTGATCATTCAAAATAGCAAGTCTCCAAGACTGCCTTTGACAGAAGTAAACAAGACCATCTAGTTTTAAATGCCACTTTTATCCAGGGCTTAACTAAAGTAATTTACAACAAGATATATCATTGGGCTGAGGTACCTTGGGGTGAAGGTTTGTGGAACAAATTCATCTCACCCTTCATTGTCTTTTTTCAGTTGGAGATGCTTCAACAACCTGATTCCTACTGATGTTATCCTATGACTCAAGGGTTTTAGAGGTCCTTCCATCTGTTGTCTATGTAGAACGGCTGAGGAATCTGCTAGCCTTCTGTTTTTCAATTGTCAGTTCTCTCAAGGGGTCTAGAAGTCTTTCTTAACTCAGCTGAAGATAAATACAGTGAACCTGGAATGGAACAACTTATTCACCTGCTGGAGGGGATGGAAAGACAGTAAGATGGGACCTATTCCTTTTATTGCTGCCTGGTTTATATGGGAAGCTAGAAATCATATCGAATATGAGGATCAGTAGGCTAGCATAGGAAAGGTGGTATCAAATTGCCTAGCTTTCATCAGGAAACTGATTCAATTGAATAAATTTTCTAACATCATGAATTTGACATGCACTGCCAGCCCTCTCAGCCATACAGTGAAAAAGGTTTTTTGGAAGAAGCCCATCTACCTCTTTCTCAAAGTAAACATAGATGGAAGTTTCTCTCCACTAATAACTGATATTGGAGGAGTCTTCAGAGACTACAATGGTAACTGTTTGTTGCATTGCCAATCCCCAATCATTGCAGAGGATGCTATGGAGGCTGAAATTGTGGCATTATACTGGGCCTTGAAGCTATCAAGAATGAATCACTGGACTTCTTTACAAGTGGAGGCAGACTCTTCTCAGCTTTTGGATTACATGACTGGCAGGAACAATCCTTCCTGACATATTCTCCAGTGGATCAATCAGATGAGGCACATAATGAAGGATATGAGGCTGGACTTCGATTTTATATACAGGGAAGGCAACAAACCAGCCAACTACCTTGCTAAATGTGGAGCTGAGTCCCAAAGAGTAATTGTATCTACATCCCCTGTACCTTCTCTTTCATTTTTGCTCCAGGGGGACCTATTTGATGGCCCTCATCTAAGGCTTCTAACCTTCTTTAACGTAATATATATATATATAATTTGCTGAGAAAGAGTTAAATAAAAATAAATACAACAAAGTACTTAAAACAAACAACAGTACTAAAATAAATTTCAATTCAAAAATAGCTCTACAGACTATAGTTCACAACTCAACATTCAATAACTATAGTTTATAGTTCACAACACCACATTTAAATACAAATCAAAGTTTCATACTTAACAATTAACAAAGTGGAAAAACAAAATGCAACAAACAATAAACTAAATTAAAGATGAGAACTATGACTAAGCAGACATATTCACTCATCTTCTTCTTCTTCTTCTTCTTCTTCTACTACATCAAAGTTCTGCTGTTGATAAGGGGTAAAGATAGGGTGAATAGGATACTATACTGAGTGTTCACCCCTCATGTATCTAACCATAGCATCATCATATGCAACATCATATTCAAACTTTTGTTTTATTAAATCATCATTCTGTTATGGCCTCAAAATTTTCAATCATGCTCTCCATCCTTAAGATATCTCCTTGTTGGATCATCATCTACTTTATAAGTCCCTGGAGAGTATGGGTACTAGAAGTAGAAGGACTATCCCTACTCTTACTTGTTGTTCTCCATCCAACATGAGATTCATAGGTTTTAATATTTGCTGGCCCAATAGTTTTAAGAGGCTCAATCCATTGCTCATCAATTCCAAAATTAACTCGTGATTGCTCTCGTAATGTGAAAATCAGGGCAGGGTGTCATAATCCATTAGTCGTCTCACTCAGAGCAATAGAATGAATGTTCTTATAGATTATAGAGCCAACATCTAGACTGCCCATCTGTTGGATACATAAGTTCAAGATGGCTCTATCCTTAGTAACTTCACTAAGGTGGTTCGTATGTATCATTCTGGCAGATATAAAGTAATGACAGGCCTTGGATACTACATTTTACATTTTCCATAGAAGCAGGGATGTTTACCTTAACATTTTTCTTCACCTTCCAAGCTCCTCTTTCATCTGTAAGAAATGAAGTAACATCATCAAGAGCCTCATTCTTAGCATAGAATGCATTGTACTCACAGTGAAATGCTCCTCACAACTGATAAATTTCATTAGTCCTCCCGGAGTGAACTCAACCATTTTACCACGAACATAGAAGTGGTCATCAGAAGTCTCTTTAAAATTGGCATAAAACTCTATGAATATGCAAATAACAGTAAAAAATGCAAAGACCAGCCTCGACAGTAAAGTAACAAAAATTCTCCCACTACCGAGCAACAATCAATCTCTTGACTTCACCACCTGGATTTTTTGAATGCTCGATCCAAAATTATTTTCTTTGTATTCATTAGACTATTGAAATGAATGATAGCTTTGAAGTAGATAAATATTTGGTTATCATATTCAAATTTCTTCTTTCCTTTGCTTGTCCTTAGTGCCATTATAATCTTTAAAAGAAAAAAAAAAGATAAAATCCAAATAAATTCTAAAATTTTTGAAATCACAATGTGGAGCATTCTAAACTTAAATCCACTAAGTAAGAGTTCTTCACCAAAGGATTTTCTCAAAATCTCCTTAAAAAAATTTTAAATTTTGGATCTTGGCAATGTAAAAGAAATTCTTGGTGGAAATAAAAAAATTTTAGTTCAAAGGGTAGCTCTTACCGAGAGATGATGAAATCCAAAATTCTTTTGTCTTCTAATCCCTTTAAATCTAAGTGTTTGCAAGCGCTAGGGGTGTAAATCGATGGTTGAAGGTGATCAAAGGGGAAAAAATGGTGTTTTCACAATGCAATTTGCAAAATTTTAAAGTACTTGGGGACTTGGATCTTAAGCGCTGTCGGCACCCATGCTGGCACTGTCGGCGCCAGTGCAAAAAATAATCAATTTCCATTTTTTTCGCACATCAGTTATTTCCAATTCATTCCAATGTCTAATTATTCTTTTTAAACAATAATATTCATCCTTAAATAGTCCACAAAATAGTGTTTTTACAAACAACACAAAACAAACTTTTATATATGAAATTCTAAATTTTTACGAACATAGATTTTTAATCCCACTAACACATACATAAAGCAAATCACACTATAATTCAACGTCAAAATCAAGCCAACGTCAAAATCAAGCCACAGTCAAGCCACAGCACTAGAACGCTGAAAACTAAACTATACATACAATTAAAGTGATAGGAGCTTCAAATAAAAGCAAATCCAACACAATGACATTAAAAACATAATCAATTTTAAACTATATAAAGTCTAACTTCTTCAATTACTCCTCTTCATTTTCAGTATAGTCTCCTCCTCTAATATCTCTTATAGACTGGTAATACACGCACAAATTATAGAATGGTCAGTACGAGAATTGATCGGTTGAATTTTCATTGATCCATCCATTCTTCTTGAACATCTGCACCAAACCTGCCTCAATCTGTCTCGTATGATCAAAGTGTTCCTTCATCCTCATATCTAAGTGATAAAAAAGATAAGTAAGATTTTCTATCACATTTATGATATTCTGAAGTTCTCTTTCTATCTTCTTTATTTTCTTCTCCAAAACTTGTGAGCTCCTGTTGTACATGGCATTAAGGGTGTCAAAGCATGTGATGATTGATCCAAGATAACCAAGATAATGTGCAACGCTTCATTTCCATTCCCAATATAATTTACATCAATAGGATCCATGGGCTCCTAGGGTAATAACACTTTCTCCTAAATTTCATATGTTATTTGAGATTTACTACAAAGTAAGAAGATTGTAGAAGGATTCCCCAGTTCATATATAGGCCCATTCATTATAATGCCAAAAATATATTTAACAATAATTGATCCCACGTCAATGAGCTTTCCCATTTGAATACAATAGTTTAAAATTACACTTTCTTTGTAACTTTACTAATTCTCATTGTAGGAAGTAGTTTCACAGAGATGAAGAAATGCCATTGCTTTGATATAAGATTTAACTATAAAGCAAAGAAACTAACATACCCCTCATCTCTGATTTCCTAACTATCACTTTCATCTATCAGAAATCAGTATACATTATACATCAAATCCTTTGTTGGAATAAGTTTGCATAGTGACAAATTGGCACGCTTTCTATCATAAACATATCATTAATTCACGATTGAGTAAATGGTACGCCCTTACCTCGAACGAAGACGACTCATTGGTTAATTCCATGAAGATTAGCATATAACTCTCTTACCACTGGAACAAGTACTGCAGCGGTAGTGTAGCATAGAACTTCGGAACATCTCTGTACTATGATTTTCTTAGTTTGTAAACTTGGATTACTCAATCCATCATTGACAAACCCTCTCTCCTTGATAAGTCTCTTCTTCGTGATGACTTTTTCATATAATTTCTGCGCGTCAAAATTGATGAACTTTCTTCGATTGAAAATCCCATATCTTGAAGTGTTTCTGGAATTGTAAGCCATGGATTTCAAAATTTGGAAGTATCTGGTCATCTAAAATACCTTTAATGCCTTTAAAAAGACCTTTAGGAAGTTATTTTGAAGCAAAATCTTGCCAAAGTCTGCCAAAAAGTCCTTGAACTGCCAAAACTGTACTAAGAACTATTGGCATCTAGCTGGCGCCAAAGCTAAAATTGCATCTGTTTCATCTTTGGTTCAATTCATTCCCAAATTTTCATCCAATACCAGTATTTGTCTTGATTTATGATATATATGATTTTGTAAGATTCTAAGGTATTATTATCTCTTAATACATTATAACAATTATAACACAAAGTACTATTAACGTCGTCAGCCCGACACACCAATGTTTATTCAGGATGACTAAACATCATGATTTCTTTAAATTGTGGCATGTGCCCATCATAATAAAGTTTCAATCAATGCCCATTAACTTTAAACATCTTTCCAGTTTTAGGATCTTTAATAACAATAGTTCAATAATGATAGACTTTGATCACATTGAGTGGTCCTAACCATTTAGATTTCAGTTTTTCTGGAAATAATCTCAATCTAGTATTATATAATAGAACTTCTTGTCCAGGTTCGAATTTCTTTCTTATAATCCTCCGATCATGTCATATTTTCATTTTCTTTTTAAAGATTTTTGTATTATCATATGCTTCATTTCTAATCTCTTCAAGTTCATTGAGTTGCAATAATCTTTTCTCACTAGCATCTTTTAGATTAAAATTAAATTCTTTAACCTTTTCTCACTAGCTAAGACTTAAATACAAGTTTAGAGAATGTAGCCAATACTTCTTCCTTAAGTTGATTAAAGTGAAGCCAATTTTTTATTAGGCATCTGGTCAAGCTTCTCCTCACATATTTTTCTTTTCTTTTCTTTCTTTCCTTTTTTTTTTCTTTTGCTTTTAACTTTTCTTCTTTATGTGAGGATTACTATATCTGGATAGCCTTTATTTATTTTGAACTTCACTATCTTCTTCTTAAAGTTGAAAACTTTCACATCCTTCACTTTATAAATTCATATTACCTTTGAAGATTTTTCATAAAGTTTCAATTTTTTATTCTTACATGAAACTCTAGAATTCTTAATACTTCAAAAATATAAATTCCTTTACTTAAAATGGAATAACATAGTCTTATTCTCTCCTACTAAATACCTTAAATTCTAGAATTAACTTTTATTATAGAAATTTTTTTACTTAAGCTTACTATATATTTAGAAACGCAAATATAGTTATCCAAAGTTAGGCTCCACCAACACATGTCATGTTAGATTAAAAATTTTAAAATATGGCTCATTGAGGACAAATAAAATTAAGTTTCTTTCTTTAAAAAGGAAAATTTCTTCCCCCCAAACTTAAATTTTTATAAGATTAAGCATGAAAAATTGAAAATACAGGGTGAAAGATAACAGTTAATAAATATAGAAAAGCCTTACTTGTTAAAGGTTCTAATTTTTGAAACTTAAATCTGAAATATTGCAAGTGCTAACATGAAAAATTACAAGACTTAAAACATTAAATAAATCATACTATATATAAAAATATTTGTTGAGAAAGAGTTAAATAAATACAACAAAGATACAACAAAGTTACTAAAAAAATAACAGTACTAAAATAAATTTCAAATCAACATCTCTAAATATTTTAGATCACAACACAACATTCAATACAAATCAAAGTTTCAAATTTAACAAACTGCATCAAACTATAAATTAAATAAGAGATTAGAACCTTGACTAAGAAAACATCTTCAATCATCCTCTTCTTCTTCTTCTTTTTCTTCTTCTTCTTCTTCTTCTTCTTCTTCTTCTTCTTCTTCTTATTCTTCTTCTTCTATATCGAAGTTTTGTTACTGATAAGGGGTAAAGATAAGGTGACTAGGAAACTGTACTGAGTTGTACTGAGTGGTCTGTACTGAGTGGTCACCCTTCATGTATCTTACCATTGCATTATCATATGTAGCATCATATTCAAACTTTTACTTTATCAAATTATCATTATGTGCACTCCTGGCCTCTAAATTTTCAATCCTACTCTCCATCCTTAAGATATCTCCCTGCTGGATCATCTTCTGTTCCATAAGTTCCTTGAGAGTAGGGGTACTAGAAGTAGAAGGCGTATCCCTACTCCTACTTCCCGTTCTCCATCCAACATGAGATTCACAAGTTTTAATGTTTGCTGGCCCAATAGGTTTAAGAGGTTCATTCCTTTCCTCATTAATTCTAAAATCAACTTCTGATTGTTTACATAATGTGAAAATTAGGGCAGGGTGTGCTAATCCACTTGTCTCACCCATAGCAATAGAATGAATGTTCTTATAAATTATAGATCCAACATCAAGATTGCCCATCTATTGGATACAAAAGTTTAGGATAACTCTATCCTTAGTAACTTCACTATGGTGATTTGTAGGTATCATTCTGGCAGATATAAAATAATGTTAGGCCTTGAATATTACATTTAACATAGAAGAAGATAAGTTTACCTTAACGTTATTCTTCACTTTCCAAGCACCTCTTCCATCAGTAAGAAATGAAATAACTTCATCCGAAGCCTCATTTGTAGCAAAGAATGTGTTGTACTTACAGAGAAATGTTTCTGGCAACTGATAAAAATTAATTAATCCTTCTCGGGGTGAATTCAACCATTTTACCATGAACATAAATGTGGTCATCAGAAGTCTCCTTAAAATTGGCATAGAACTCCATAACTATACCAATAATAGCCTCGGTAGTAAAGTAACACAAATTGTCCCACTACTGAGCAACAATCAATCTTTCGACTTCACCACCCATATTTTTGAATGCTCGGTCCGGAATTACTTTCTTTACTTGGTAGACTATTGAAATGGATGCTAGCTATGTAGTTGACGAATTTTTGGTCATCAAATTCCAATTTCCGCTTTCCTTTGCTCATCCTTGCTGCCATTGTAATCTTTGAAAGAAAGAAGAAAAAATTGATAAAATCAAAATAAATTCCAAAAATCTTAAAAATCACAATGTGGAACGTTCTAAACTTAAATCCACTAAGTAAGAGTTCTTCATCAGAGGATTTTCTCAAAATATCCTTAAAATTTAAAAATTTTGAATCGCGACAATTTAGGAGAAATTCTTGGTGGAAATAAAAAATTTTTAGTTCAAAGTGTAGCTCTTATCGAGAGAAGATGAAATCCAAACTTCTTTTGTCTTCTAATCCCTTGAAATCCACGTGTTTGCAAGCCTTAGGGGTGTAAACCGAAGGTTGAAGGTGACCGAAGGGGTAAAAATGGCATTTTGTGAAAATTCTAAGGTATTTGGCGATTTTTCGGGTCTTGGGCGCAGTTGGCGCCCACGCTGGCGCCTTCGGTGCCAATGCCAAAAATATTAAATTTCCATAATTTTTGCATATCAGTTATTTCAAATTCCTTTTAACGTCTAATTAGTTTTTTTAAACAATAATATTCATCTTTAAATAGTACACAAACAAATGCTTTTACAAACAACACAAAACCAATTTTTATATATGAAACTCAATTTTTTTGCAAACCTAGATTTTTAATCACACAGACACATATATAAAGCAAACATAATTAATTTTAAACAAATGAAAGTTTATCTTCTTTAATTACTTTTCTTCCTCTTCTGTAGAGTCTCCTCCTCTGATATCTCTCATAGACTGATAATGTACACACAAATTATAGAAGGGTTAGTACGGGAATTGATCAGTTAAATTTTCATTGATTCATTCATTCTTCTTGAACATTTGCACCAAACCGGCTTCAATCTGTCCCGTATGATCAAAGTGTTCCTTCATCCTCCAATCTAAGTGATCAAAAGGGTAAGTAAGATTTCCTATCGTATCCATGATATTCTGAAGTTCTCTTTCTATCTTTTTCTATTTTCTTCTCTAAAACTTGTGAACTTCCAACTGTATAGGGCATTAATTGTGTCGAAGCATGTGATGATTTGTCCAAAATAATATCCAACGCTTCATTTCCATTCCCAATATAGTTTTCATCAATGGGATCCATGGGATCCTAAGGTAATAACACTATCTCCCAACTTTCATATGGTACTTGAGATTGACTGCAAAGTAAGAAGATCATAGAAGGATGCCTCAGTCCATATATAGGCCCATTCATTATAGTACCTAAAATAGATTTAACAATAATTGATCCCACATCAATGGGCTTTCCAATTTGAATGCAAAAGTTTAAAATTGTACTTTCTTTTGTAACTTTCCTAATTTTCATTGTAGGGAGTAGTTTTACAGAGATGAAGAAATGTCATTATTTAGATATATGATTAAGAAAGGAAGCAGAGAAACTAAAGTACCCCTCATCTCCAATTTCCCAATTATCACTTTCATCTGTCAGAAACCAGTATACATCGTACATCGAATCTCTCGTTGGAATAAAGTATAATGACAGATCAGAACGCTTTCTATCATAAACATATCGTTGATTTACGAAGGAGTAAATTGTATGCCCTTACCTCGAACAAAGATGACTCCTTGGTTAATTCCATGTAGAATAGCGTAGAATTCTTTTACCATTAGAATAACTACTGCAGCAGTAGTGTAGCATAGAACTTTGCAATGTCTCTGTACTATGATTTTCTCAATTTGGGAACTCAGACTACTCAATCCATGACAAACAAAGCCTCTCTCCTTGATAAGTTTCTTCTTAGTGATGACTTTGACATATAATTTCCACGCGTCAAAATTGATGAACTTTCTTTTATTGAAAATCCCATATCTTGAATTGTTTTTGGAATAGGAAGCCATAGATTTCAAAATCTGGAAGTTTCTGGTCATCCAAAATGGTTTTCATGCGTTTAAAAAGACATTAATGCAGTTATTTTGAAGTGAAATCCTGCCAAATTTTGCCAAAGTCTTCCTGAATTGAATAGAACCGCTCAAACCGCACTGGGTGCTATTGGCGCCCCCGATGGCGCTGTTGGCGCCATGGCTCTGTAAAAGGGTCCCGTCAGCGCTAAAGCCATAGTTGTGTCTGTCTCATCTTTGGTTCAATTCATTTCCAAATTGTCTTCCAGTCCAATATTTGTTTTGATTTATGATAAATAAAATTTTGTAGGATTCTAAGGTATTATTATTTCCTAATACTTTGAACAATTATTGAAAAAAATACTAAGATATATATATATATATATATATACGGGTTGCCTCCCACAATGCATTTGATTTAACTTCATCAGCCTGACGAACCAATGTTTATTCAGGATGACTCAACATCAAAATTTCTTTAAATTGTGGCATGTGTCCTTCATAATAATGTTTCAATCGATACCCATTAACTTAAAATATTATTCTAGCTTTAGGATCTTTAATAACAATAGTTCCATAATGTTAGAGTTTAATCACATTGAATGGTCCTAACCATGTAGATTTTAGTTTTCCTGGAAATAATCTCAATCTAGTATTATATAATAGAATTTCTTGTCCGGTTCAAATTTCTTTTTTATAATCTTCCGACCATGTAATATTTCATTTTCTCTTTATAGATATTTGCATTATCATATGCTTCATTTCTAATCTCCTCAAGTTCTCAGAGTTACAATAATCTTTTCTCACCAGCATCCTTTTGATTAAAATTAAATTCCTTAACAGCCTAAAATGTTTTATGTTCCAACTCTACTGGTAAGTAGCATGTTTTACCAAAAATAAGTCTATATGGGGACATTCCAATAGGAGTCTTATAAGCAGTTTTGTATGCCTATAATGCAGTATCTAATATAGCAGACCAATCTAATTTATAAGAATTTACAGCTTTTTCTAAAATTTGCTTTATTTTATGATTTGATATTTCTACTAGACCGAGAATTTATGCATAATATTATATTTTCTAATCAAGTTCTCGATCCTCTTATTCCTAAAATGGGATCCTCCATCCTTAATAACCACTCTCAGCATTCCATATCTTGTAAAAATATTCTTATTTAAAAATTTTGAAACACTTCGAGCATGCAATAGCTTCAATCCATTTGGACATATAATCAACAACAAGAAATATATATAAATTTCTAAATAAAGGCATAAATGGTCCCATAAAATCTAATCCCCACACATCAAAAATCTCAACTTCTAATGTGTAAATCAGAGGCATTTCATTTCTTCTAGAAATATTTCCTACTCGCTGACATCAATCACATGTTCTAATATATTCATTAACATAAAAGAGTAGGCTAATAAAATCTAGCTTGCAAAATTTTTTGTGCAGTTCTATTAGTTCTAAAATATCCACCAAATTCAAAATCATGACATTGTTTAGTTATTTGTTCAGTTTTTTCGTAAGGTACACACCTTACAATGATCAATATTTACTCTGTTTATAAAAATGTGGGTCATCCTAGAAATAGTATCTTGAATCACGAATAAATTTCTTTATATGTTGATTCTTTACATCTGGTGAAAAAATATCACTCACAAGATAATTTACTATATCAGCTATCAACATTCCATGATATATTCTTTCCGTTAATACTATACAATTGTTCAACAAGGAAAGTTTCTAAAATTTTATTTGCAAAATCAGTTAGTATTTCTTGTTCTAGTCTAGACAAATGATCAGCTATTTGATTATCAGTTCCCCTTCTATCTACTACCATAAAATCAAACTCTTGCATAGAAGTATCCATCTAATTAATCTTAGTTTAACATCTTTCTTTTGCATCAAATATTTGATAGCAGAATAGTCTGTATGCACTATACATTTAGCTCAAATTAAGTAAGTTCTAAACTTATCAAAGGCATAAATAATAGCTAATAACTCTCTTGCAATAGTGGTGTAATTAATTTGAGCAGCATTTAGGATTTTACTAGCATAATATATTACTTTAAAACTTTATTATACCTTTCCCTAAAACAGCTCCAATAGCATGATCACTAGCATCACACATTATTTCAAATGGTTTCTCTCAATCAGGTGGAACTATTATAGAAGCATTGATTAATTTTTCCTTCAGTAGTTCAAATGCTTTTATGCATTCCTCATTAAAATTAAATTTAAATTAAATTTTGTATCCTTTTCCTTTTGTATCCTTTTCCAAAAGTTGGCATAATGGCTTAGTAATTTTTGAATTTTTTTTTATATATCGCATGTAGAAAACGCATGTAGAAAACAACATGTCCTAGAAAACTTCTTACCCCTTTAACCGTGGTAGGAGGTGGTAATTTTATAATAACATGAATTTTTGCTGGATCTACTTTCATGCCATTTTCAGAAATTTTATGCCCACATACAATTGCTCCTGCAACCATAAATTGACATTTTTCCCAATTTAGTATTAAATTGATTTTTTCACATAGTTCCAGAACTTTTTCTAAATTATTTAAACATAATTCAAATGAAGTTTTGAATACAGAAAAATCATCCATAAATACTTCCATTCCACATTCAATTAAATTACAAAATATTGACATCATACATCTTTGAAATGTCGTAGGTGCACTACATAGTCCAAAAGGCACTCTACAAAAAACAAATGTTAGATAAGGGCTTGTAAATGTTATTTTCTCTTGATCCTCAGGAACAATCAGAATTTGATGATACCCGGTATATCCATCTAGAAAGTAGTAATAGGAACATAGTGAATCAGACTTACCCAAGCAGTGTCTGAAATTGGATTTATTATTCCAACATCAAACCATTTTAAGATTTCTTTTTTAACAACTACTTTCATTATTGGGTTTAATCTCTTCTAAGGATCAGCTTTAGGTTTATTTTGTTCATCTAATAGAATTTTTTGCATACATATTAAATGATTGATTTCTTTAATATCTACTAAATTCTATCCAAAGGCCTTCTTATATCTTTTCAACATTTCTAGTAACTTTTATTCTTGAATTTTAGTTAAATCAGAAGATAAAATAACAGACAGTGTAGATGAATCTCCTAAAAACATGTATTTTAAATGAGCAGGTAAGACTGTCAGTTGAAGTTCAAGTGGTTTAATGCTTGAAGGAATAAGATTTTTATTGTCATTCTCCAAAAGGTCTAAAATTTCAAATTTTTCCTGAACATAATAAAAATTTTGTTCTTTTATTTCATTCTCATTCTCAAAATTCTCTTCTTGCCTTAAATTTTCTTCAAACATTCCCTGAAATTTCTCATTACTTAGATTTTCAATAACTTCCGTTCTAAAACATTCATTATATTTTTCTGTCGCAGAATATTTCATAGCTTTGGCTAAATTAAATGTTCCTTCTTGATTATTGAATCTTATATTAATTCTCCTTTCTGCACATCTATCACACCTCTCCCTCTTGTAAGAAATGTTCTCCCCAAAATAATAGGAATCTCTTTATCTTCCTCCATATCTAATACAATAAAATCTATAGCAAAAATAAATTTACCCACTTTCACTAATACATCTTCTATAACTCATTTAAGATAAGTTATTGATCGATCAATTAACTAAACAGTTACAGTAGTAGGGGAATCTCTCCTAAATCTAAATGTTTAAAAATTGATAGATACATAAGATTAATACTAGCTCCTAAATCACATAAGGCTTTTCCAAAAAAAAATCACCAATAGCACAACGTAAAGTAAAACTACAAGGATCTTTTTCTTTTCAGAATGCTTTTTATAAAAAAATGTGCTACACTCTTCACTGAGTGCAACAGTCTCATGATCTTCAAACTTCCTTTTCTTGTTTAATATATCTTTCATAAAGCTCTTTCATAAACTTTTCATAACTTGGCATTTGTTCCAAAGCCTCAATGAAAAAAATATTTATCGTTAACTTTGTAAGGATTTCTAAAAATTTTATAAATTGTTTATCTTTATTCTTCTGCTTCAATCATTGAGGAAACAGAGGTGACAATTTTTCTAAAGAAATTTGTTTTGGTTTATTTTCATCATTGTTGCTTTCAATTTCTACTTTCTCCTTCTTAACTTCTAGTTTCTCTCTGGTTCCACTTCTTTTGCACTACGTAATTGAATAGCTTTAATTTTCTATTTATTTTGATCTTTTGGATTAACTTCAACAGTACTAGGAAGAATTTATGAAGGTATGTTACTAAGTGCAGTAGTAATATTCCCTAATTGATTCTCAATATTCCTAATTGCAACTCCTTGATTTTTTATTTGATTTCCCATGTTCAACATTACTTCTTCCATAGTCAACTTCTTCTCCTTAACTTGTGAGTTATTGTTAAATCTAGGAGGATAATAAGGTTTATAGTTAAGATTCCCTTAGTTATTTGATTTTCCTGAGGGATTCACCAAATTATTATAATTATTCCAACTAAAATTAGGGTGATTTTTCCATCCAGAATTATAATAATTAGAATAGGGATTATTATTTCTATTATTTATAGCATTCATAGTTTCATAAGATGGTTGAGTATCAATTATCTGCTCTAGTAAATTTTCCTCTAACATTGGTGCTATTCAAAAATATTTCACTCCAATTTGATCAATCTGCTTTGATATAGCGATGATATAGCGAAAATTTGAGATGCTAAAATAGACATTACATCAAAATCAGGTATACTAGCTACTCTTTTTGGATTTATCCATTCAGAGGGCCATTGAAAATTATTAGTATTCATTTCTTCTATTAAATAATATGCTTCCTCAAAAGGTTTTGACATTAATGATCCACCTACAACAACATCTATGATAGATCTAAGTGATCCTTCTAATCCATTATAAAAATTTTGAATTATTAACCAATTTTGTAAAGCATGGTGTGGACATTTTTTACGAAGATGTTTAAATCTTTCTCAGGGTTCATATATCGATTCCCCTTTAAATTGACAAAAAGATGTAATATCATTTCTTAGCTTAGCAGTTTTCAATGGTGGAAAATATTTAGCTAAAAACTTTTATGATAATGCTCCCCAAGTTTTGATAGATCCAGGTGCTAATGAATTTAACCAAGCTTTAGCTCTGTACCTTAATGAAAAAGAAAAAAGTCTAAGCGTAATAACAACATTAGACACTCAATCATATTTAAAAGTAGCACATATTTCAAGAAAACTAGCAAGATGTAAGTTAGGATCTTCAGTAGATGTTCCTCCAAATTGATTCTCCAAATAGATGTTCCTCCAAATTGATTATTTTATATCATTTGGATAATAACATGTTTAAGCTCAAATGAATTAGCAGCAACATTAGGATTTTGAATAGTAAGGTGAAGTTCTTTTGCCGTAGGATTAGCATAATCTTTCAAAGGTCTTTATCGATTTTCATTTATTTGATTATCTAAGTTATTTGCCATTTTGTTCAAATTTCTAATTTCTTTTTATTGTTTTCTAACTTTTCTTATAGTACATTCTAATTATGAATTGGAAGGTACTAAACATTAAAATCCAACACTATGCATAAATAAATTTTAAAAATTTCATAAAAAGTACTCTACTTTAAAAAAAATTTAATGATGTTTTTTTATGATTTTTGATTTGATATTTTTTTTAATTTTATCACTAAATTTCCTAATTTACGAAATTTGTTTAAATTATCGTTACCTTCCCCGACAACGGTGCCAAAAACTTGATCCACGAAATTATAGTTCTGTAAAATTAATAAAATTGACTCCGCTTTGTAGCGATGCCAAGAACTTGGTTTGTTTTTTATGAATAAGAAATTTAAGCAAATTATGTTGGGATTCTACGCAAGTATACGTATCGTTATTAAGTAATACATAATTTTTTTTCAATCCCTAAATATCAATCCCACGAGGAAGGTATAAATTTGAAATAAAAAATTAAATTAGGAAATTCACAATCAATAAAGAAAATATACTACACTTATTTCGAATATTTAAGGTGCTATCAGAACTAAATTATCAACTACTAGCAAAAGTATAAAGCAAAGCTAAGCAATAACTACCATATTATGTTTCTGTGATGAAGTTATCTAATATGAGAAACCATCCTTCCCACTACAATGAGTTTTTGGTTAAATGAGAGAGATAAATAGTTTGAATAGTATTGTGCCAAATAGAAGAAATTTTAATTCTCAACCCTTAGTCAAGTGTTATAGAAATTTGTTGGCTAATCTTAGGATTAGTCTATAATTCTATTGTTAGGTTGGGAGGATACAGACTCTCACTCCAGAGCTCCCACTTCCGTTCCCTTGAAGGCTGACGCTTGCTTTAGTTCTTAAACACTAAGACCAAATTAGAGATTTTAGTCTGTCACCCTGGAATCTCCAATTCTTCGCCCAGTAATATATATTTCTCTATTTATTTGAACCCAATTCCATGAACGAAACACTCCTTCATGGAATCAAATGTGATTCTCACTTTATTGTAAAAGTCATACTCCATTTCCCGGATAGTATGTTTCACAACAGATGTTAACATTTCAATTGGCCAAATTGAAAAGTAAATTAAAAACGAAGTAAAAAAGTCATCACAATTTATTTTATATTATCAAATTGCCACATCCAAATTATCTCTTCATTTCACAATATCTCAGAGTAGAAAAAAAGACAAAGAAAACTACTAAGACCTCTTGAGGAAGATACAACTAAATATGAATTTCATAAATAAAATAAAGTTTATACAACAACAATAAACAAACACAACTTCTCCTTAACTCTTCCTCAAAGCAAATTCCTTGTAGTCTCTCTTGGACTTTCTTTATAAGACTCTTGATTTTTCCTTCAAAGATGTGGGGATAAGGAAATCTCTCACTTCTCTCACTCTCTAACAACTCTTAGGAGAAATCACACTGAAACTCACTACCCTCAACAACACACCAATGGAACACTCAAGAAAATTTAATAACACACTTGTCACCCTTGAACTGATCAATTTTCGCTCTAAATGAAGCATAATGTCGGTTTTCTAAGAGGTGCATCCAATAACTCTTCAAAAAGAGTCCAAATTTAACGAATCTTCTAGAAATTCACCCAGCACTGACATTGTCGTCGTCGGCACCCACGATGGTGTCGTCAGTGCTAGTGGTCTGAATTTGGTGTTCTCTGTCAAATGATGTTGTCGGCACCCAGTATGGCGCTGTCGTCACCCCCGCTGTTATGGACTTTCCCTTCATGCTAGGCGTGCAGCCTGGCGCCGTCGGCACTGAGTTTTTCTTCCAAAATGTCATTTGACTCCAAATTCCATCCTTTTTTGCTTCCTTTTTGCTTTAATTGCTAAAAATCATCAACCTACAATAAAACATAAAAAATAACTACAATTAGCAATAGACCTCCAGGAACTTTGCTTAGTAATGTTGAAAGTAATCCTAAAGATTAGAATAAAGAGCAAATTAAGGCTATTCAACTAAGAAGTGGAAGAGAATTAGAAAAAAAGCTAAAAAGGAGATTGAAGTTAAGAAAGAAGGGGTGGAAAATGAAAAGTCTAGCAAAGATTTTCAACTTAATTCATAATATTATATTAAATCTAATGAAAATTACTCTAGAATGACCAAAACCTCCATTTCCTTAAAGATTGAAATAGTATAACAGAGGTAACCAATTTATGAAATTCTTAGAAATATTGAGGAAATTAACTATAAACATTGCATTTGTTGAATCCCTGAAACAAATGACAAGCTATCTGAAGTTTATGAAGGATATAATTAATAAAAAAAGAAAGTTTACAGATAATGAGGCTGTTGCATTTAGTGATGAGTGTAGTACGATAATTCAGAAAAAACTTTCTAAAAAACTTAAAAATCCTGATAGTTTTACTAATCCTTGTGCTATTGGTGAAAGTTTTTTTTGGAAAAACTTTATGTGATTTGGGAGCCAGTATTAATCTTATGCCTCTATCAATTTTCAAGAGGTTGGATTTAGAAGAAATTTTCCGTACTACTATAACTCTTCAATTAGCTGATCATTTGATTACCTATCCTAAAGGAGTTGTAGAAAATGTATTGATAAAGGTTAATAAATGTATCTTTTCTGCGAATTTTATTATGTTAGATATGAAGAAAGATAAAAAAATTACTCTCATTTTATGGAGACCATTTCTTACCCTTGAAAGTGCTTTGATAGATGTACGGAAAGGAGAGCAAAAAATGAGAGTCAATGATCAAGAAGTTACATTTAATATATCAAAATCCTGAGATACCCAACAAAAGGAAGAGATGATGAATGCTTCAGAATGGAAATTAATGATTATTTAAGCAATGAATATTTCATAGATACATTTGAAAAGAAAACTGATGAAGAACATTTTAAGCATGAAGATGAAGATATAATTCAAGATAAATCTATAGAAGTGAGGATTGAAGAATTGGATTAAGTTCATGAACAATTTGAACTATTAGACACCACAGATAATAAATGAAATCTTATTTCTTTGATTGTGAAATTTCCCGAAATAGAAATGAAAATACTTGTAACAGATTTAAAATATGCCTTTCTAAGAGATTTATCTATATTACCTGTTATTGTATCCTCAGACTTAACTGAAGTACAAGAATAAAAGTTGTTGGAAAGTTTAAAAATATATATAAGAAAGCCTATGGATGGACATTAGCTGTTATCAAAGGAATCAATTCTTTGATTTGTATGCATAAAATTGTATTGGAAGAACATCACGAACCAAAAGCTGATCCTCTAAGGATATTAAACCCTATGATGAAAGAAGTTGTTCAGAAAGAAATTTTAAAATTGTTAGATGCAGGAATAATATATCCTATTTCAGAGAGTGCTTGGGTACGTCCAATTCACTGTGTTTCTAAGAAAGGGGTAATGACTGTTATAATAAATGAGAATAATGAATTAATATCAATACGACAAGTCACTGATTGGCGAATCTGCATTGATTATAGAAAATTAAATTCTACCACTAGGAAATATCACTTTCCTTTTCCATTTTTGGACCAAATATTGGATAGACTGGCTGGGCACAAATATTTTTGCTTTTTGGATGGATATACCAGCTATCATCAAATTTCTTTTTCTCCTGAGGATCAAGAGAAGACAACATTTACTAGTCTTTATGGTAACATTTACTAGTCTAACATTTACTAGTCTTTATGGTACTTTTGCTTTTCGATGAATGCCCTTTGGTTTATGTAATGCCCCTTAGTTTATGTAATGCCCCCGCAACATTTAAAAGAAATATGATGTCAACTTTTAGTGATTTAATTGAAAAAGTGATATAAGTCTTTATGTATGCTTCTTTTGTTTCATTTGAATCATGTCTAAATCATTTAGAAAAATATCTAGAATGATGTGAAAATATGAATTTAGTATTAAATTGGGAAACATGTAAATTTTTGGTTGTAAGAGGAATTGAACTTGAGCATAAAATTTCTAAAAATGACATGAAAGTAGATCCAACAAAAAATTAAGTTATAGCTAAATTACTTCCGCCTGCTACTATTGGAGGGGTTAAAAGCTTTACAGGCAGTATATAAAAATATTTTTAAAAATTACAAAGCCTTTATGCCAAATTTTGGAAAACGATACAAAATTTGATTTTAATGAAGAGTGCCTTAATGAATTTGAATTATTAAAGGAAAAATTAATCACTCCCCCTTTAATAACTTCACCTGATTGGGAGAAACCATTCAAGCTAAAGTGTGATGCAAGTGCTAATGCAATTGGAGCTCTTTTAGGTCTAAGATATAAATTTTTTTTTATAGTTATATATTATGCTAGTAAAACTATAAATCAAGCTTAAATTAATTATACCACTACTGTAAAAAAGTTACTAGAAATTGTTTATGCCTTTGATAAGTTTAGGTCATATCTGATTGGAGCTAAATGTGTTGTGCATACAGACCACTCTGCTATAAAATATTTGATGCAAAATAAGGATGCTAACCCAATACTAATTAGATGGGTACTTTCGATGCAAGAATTTGATTTTGTGGTAGTTGAAAAGAAGGGATCTGGTAATCAAATAAATGATCATTTATCTAGGATGGAACAGGAAGCCACATTTGATCTTGAAGAGAAATTAATGAAACTTTTCCAGATGAACAATTTTATACTGTTAAAAAGTGGGAAATACCATCGTATATTGATATTGTGAACTACATTTTTAGTGGTATTTTACCATATGGATTGACAAAGCCACAAGAGAGGAAATTTATTTATGATGCAAAATTTTACTTTTAGGATGACCCATATTTATAAAAATAATGTAAAGTTTTCATTATGCGGGGATTTGTCTTTCTCTATATATAGAGATATATATATATATATATATATATATATATATATATATATATATTGACCTCACTTTTGGTTGAGATCTAGTTCTTCCTCTCTAGTAGCTTATAGTCTAGCCACAGGACATTCCTGTTGACTAATCTACAAAGCCACAAGAGAGGAAATTTATTTATGATGCAAAATTTTACTTTTAGGATGACCCATATTTATAAAAATAATGTAAAGTTTTCATTATGCGGGGATGTGTGCCTTATGAAAAAATTGAAGAAATCATTCAAAAATATCATGATTCTGAATTTGGGGGTCATATTGGAATTGATAGAACTGCTCATAAAATTTTACAATCTAGAGTTTATTGTCTTTCATAAACCCAAAATTTTCTTGACTTCGATCCCTTAATCCTTTGGGAGACTTATGTAGATGGTCCCCTAAACCCTCTGGCTCTAGGCTATGGTTTAGCTAAGACCAATACATAGAGGATCCAAATGGGGTTTCCATTGGTCCATGACTTATTTATGGTGGTTACCACTGCAATTCTACCAAAGATACCCAATTTGGCCTTTTGCCCCTAAACTTCCCCAAATTACCTAAATACCCTTGAAATCCTAAATTTGCACAAAATTTCCAAACTTACTCAAAATACCTAAATTTGTTCAAAAGTCAATTCAAACCTTTTAAAAATACCCAAATTACCCAAAAACACCAAAAAATTGCCAAATTACCAAAAATACCCCTCCCTAGCCTAAAATTCAAAAAATTCCAAAAATTCCAAAATTTCCCAAAACTTTCCAAATATTTTTAATTTTATTTTTCTCAACTACCACATAATTCAATTTGAGCATCTTTATCCAAAACGCCCAAATTGTCCTTAAAAGGCCCAATCTCCCCAAATCCACCTCAGATGTCCATCAAACTGGTCACAATTTCTCTAATTTCAATCCTAAACTTATATTAACTTTTCATGTGACTAATTTAATCCAAATCAAAGCTCAAGTGGCCCATGTTTTGAGCTCAATTTTGATCCAAATCGAAAACCCCAATTTTGGCCACATGACCTAATCTCACTCAATTAAACCCATAGCCCACTCAATTTGCCACAATTTATGTTGAAAAATCTTCATAACATTCCTAAAAATCAAACTTGTCCTTCAATTGGCTTTGGTAAAGCCTCAATTTTATTTAATTTCAACCTAAGTCAAAAGCCCCAAAATTTGCCCCAAATTGGCTATGCCTCCAAATTTCACCAAGTTGATTGCCTTAACCCTAAAATTGGAAACCAATTCATGTTAAAAACTCTTCATCACATTCGTATTGACCATTCTCAACAATCAATTTGGACTTAGCCCAAGGATAGCCCAATCTAGACCCAAGTCTAGCCCAACATGCCCAAATTCACCAAAATTCCAAAATCCTTCAAATTGACCCTCCAATTGAACTCAAAATTCTTTTAACGTTGTTCCTTGTGATCATATACACCAAATACAACAATTAATTGAGCCAATTGACATGGCTAACCTAGCCCAAACCAAAGACTTGGTCATTTGCACCCACTTGGACCCATGCACCAAAATTGACCTATACATGTCAAATTGGTCAAGGCAAGGCCACCACAGCCAAGTCTTAAACTCTATTGACCAAGTCGAACCCCATGGAGCCACCCAAATGAGCTATCAATCAAGGGATCCCCAGATTAAGGGATTTCATTCCATATTTTCTTAAGCCAAGGGTATTTTGCCAAAATTTAACACTAACCCATTTAATTGCTGTGACATATTCCCCTGGCTCACCTAACCTTTTAGCCACCTCCCCTAGCCTGGCCGGCTAGCCTAGTGGCTGGAAAATTTCCAAAATGAGAGCCACCCCCATAGAATCAAACCCAATTCAAACCTAGAGGCCACCTCATCCAAATTAAATGTTAGAGCCTCTCTGCCCTCCACCTAAGCATCACTTTTCACCCCCTAATTGGCCATGACAACCACCCTCAAGCCAATTTTTATAAAAGCTCACCTCCACGGCCATGGGAGGGAGGGGTGCTAAAAATTTCTCATAGAGAGCCTTCCAAATTACTCCTAGAGCTTCTTTGAGACCTCCTCAGTGCATCCCAACCACCACATTGCTCTGAATCCCCTTGCTAGAGTACAATGTTTGAGATCAAATCTTTGCCAGAGATAGAACATAGCTCTCCACACCTCTACACTCCACCAAAATCAAATTAAACTCACCCACACCTTCACCAAAGTGAAAGAAGAATTAGCCACATCAAATCCTCCTCATATAGAGCCCCTAACATAGCTTTAAACTAAAACCTAAAATCGAGCTTGGTCAAATTCATACCTAGGAATTTCACCACCGTAAGATGCTTAATATATAGCCTCCTTGCACATCCACAAACGTGTCGAGCACCTCTGATCCAAGATTCCCTTCTTAGAGCAAAGGTATTGAACTCCTCCTCCTCCTTCTGATCCTATTTTGATTCTCAATTTGATTGGGCTTAATTTAATTGCATGATTACCATATGGATTTGTTCGTCACACTTAGATGAGCATTTAGAAACAAACCACACCTAATTTGGTTAAGAAATGAGTGAGATCTTAAGATTTGAAAATAGATGGTTCTTGGGCTAAGGCATTGGGGATGATGACGGGGAGCCTTCATACATGAATCGCGGGTTGAGTCAGCGCTGAGGTGGATGGCGGCATTGAATGGGAGCGCACCGCATGGAGTTTCAGAGCCGCCTAGGATCTAGTCAGCGCCACCCGTTTAAATAGATAAATAGGGTATCTTTTTATTTAAATAAATAGCCTTAACTTTAAAAATCCATATCTTTGTTTAGAAAAATAAAAAAAATAGAATAAAAATACCCTCTTGCTCAGTGAACAGAGGAGCATAATGTGGCATAATTTTCAAGTCCATTTGATGTTTTGATGGATATTTTTATTTTAATTAATTAAATATGATTTTGAGTCTTTTAATTCCTCATGCATGTAGACATCTCACACTGGCTTGAACTTTGGCATGTTGTTGTCTCTATCTTAGGGAACATCCTCTGATTTTTCCAAAGTCAGAGCGTATCTCTAGATAAAGATCCTTATTTTCCAAATTTATGTCTATTATTTGTATAAATTAATGACAATAATTAGCATGTTGGTTAGAAAAATCTAAGAAAATTTTGGAAGGTTTGCTATGACCAGAGAACCCTTTAGAAAATATTTCAAGAATTAAGTCATTAAGAATGCACATAATTTCCACCAACCATAAAACACAAAGAAAATTTATTTTGGGAAATAAAAACATCTAAATGACTCCATTTTTTATCTCCAATGTGATTTAAAGTTCAAGGAACTTCTCATAAAAATTTCAAAATATTTATAGCTCATTTAATAACTCAAATTGATTTTTAAAAGTTTCAAAATATTTTGAGTTCATTTCATAACTTAAATTGATTTTTAAAAATAAATACCCCTTTTGGCACTTAAATGATTTTAAAAAAAACAAAAGATAACTCAAAAATTTTTGGAGTTCTCTGTGATCAGAGGAATTTTCTAGAAATAAAATAGTAATTAAAATAATTCTCTGTGATCAGGGATATTTTCTAAAAATAAAATTGTATTTAAAGTAAAAACTTGACAAATAATAACTTCATTTTTAGCCTATTTTTAATATTTGAATAATTAAAAAAAGATAAAAATCACAAAAATAATAAAATGAATGAAAAGAATAAAACGCATGGAAATGTTCTAAATTGTTTCCTAGTCAATGAATTTAAATGCTTAAAATAATTTTTAAAGGCTAAAAATGGATTTCTTACCAATATAATTCTTAAAATTTAAATAAAAATAAAAAAAAAATGTAAAATTTGTTTCTTTGGGTTCCTTGCATTGGAGAGATTTAAAAATATATATAAAATGTAATTTCCCACATTTAAACTATTTTATAATTAATAAATACTCCAAAATTTAAAATAATTCTTAAAATTCAAATATAATTTAATGAATCATGAAATTTAGTCCCAATGCTTCTCTGCTACCTGGTCTAAGTATGCCTCCAGTAAAAATTTCAAGGGATTATACTTTTCCTTGGTTGAGTTATGGAATTTTATTTGAAAAATCATATTTTGCATTAAAATAATATGTAAATTAAATTAAATTTTGGAAAATCACATTTTCTCCTCTAATGTCTTAATTGACCCATGGGTGAGGTGGGATAAAAATTCCAAAGTCATTTGGATTGAATTTGACAAATTATGAAGTAATAGAGTCTTAGCGGCAAAAGTGTAATTTTGAAAATTTAGCCTTAATTAACATTTAGGCTTAATTCAAGGAGGGAAAAGGGTAATCTATGATTTTAACTAACTTATTTGGATAATTGAAACACAAGGGGATTAATTGGTAGAAATCAACCTCACTCTTTCATAATCAAGGGATAAATTTGTAATTACTTAAATTATTGAAATTTGGAAGTATATTAAATTAAATGATCTTAGACTTCACGATATGACTTGGGAAGTTGATAACTCACTAATCCAATAACCCTATTTGTTGTTCAAATGACTCTAAAAAATGAATCATCATCACTTAAAATTCAATCACTTCCAAAATATATGACTAAGAAATCCCCTAAAACCTTAAAAGCTTAATAGAGACCTATGCTAAATCAAATTTGATTAAATGATCATTAGAAAAGTGAACATAATTAAAATTGAACATCTTTAAAACATTACAAGCCCAAATTAAAAATTGGCAAAGTGTTTCAATAACGCTAACTTGCCCCTCTTTAGAGATCTTAACCCAGATAATCTCCAAATTAAATTCCAAGTGATAATTACCCTACTCTTAGGAATAATTGAAACATCAATGTTCATTGAGCATTAAAGGTATTTATAGGATGAGTTATTAAGCAACATAATAAGCTTAAATGAGCTGGAGACTTTTCACCAGGTAGTAAGAGGGAAGCATGGACTTGCTTCTTCCTCTAGACCTGTAAGATACGTCGGAGGTCTACTAAACTTAATATGCTTTGCTTAACAAAAAACATTTATAATCAAACTAATACTGACCCATCAAGATATGAGCTAGGATTAGGAAGGTCACTAAAACCCTACGTTTTTCGGTTTTACATAAAATGTTCTAACATGCATTTTGAGTTTCAGATGGTAGAATGAGATGACTCGTCAGGTATGCTTTTATAGTTTACAACATTGTCTTTTCTTAAGCTTTCCTACACTATGCTTACTTACCTGTATGTATGAAAAAAACATAAACTTGCATGTTAAACAACGATGTCACCTTGCATGAAAACTAAAACTATCAGGATAACCACAAAATCGAAACAAAAACTAAAATCAACCGAGATAAAATCACCTCTACAACATTCAAAATATAAGACAACTCAAAATTTAATCACAAACATCACAAAAAATACAAGTATAACTAAATTAAGACGGCTCTATTGAAAGATCAGAAATCTCTCGAAGGAGGTAATCTATGGTTGCTAACGAGGCTTCCCAAGGTCTGAATGAAATTATGGAACGCATTAAGTTGTGTTTAGTAAATTCATTTAGACTAAGTGAATCTAATAAAAAATATTGGTGCCGGAACGAGGGAACCGCAGGATCCTAACCGGTGTCGCTCTAATCAACTTTAACATCCCCCATAAAATTTAAAGAACTTCGACCATAGGGCCACCTGATTTGACATCATAACTTGCCACCCTAGAAAACTCAAACTCATCACGGCAAGGAGCTTGGAGCTAGGTTGGTGGGCAGCATGACCATCTTCAACAGTAAAACCTGTCTTCTCTAGCTAAACATTTCCTTCCTTAGAATTAAAATAAATCTTCACCTTATATTTAAGCCTTTGCACACTCATGTTGTGTAATCTAAGCCCTAACTCATCTTAAGCCCTAACTCATCTTAGGTCTAAGCCCTAACTCATCTTAGGATTACGAGGTTGTCGTCTGTCACGACCTAAATCCTTACATCTTCCAGGCTATTTGTGTGATCGTTCCATATAAATGTAAGCCCTAAACTAATAAAATTGGCAGGATGAAACACTTAAGTAATTTCTCCTAAAAACTAAAACCAAATAATAGGATAGATTGGGAAGTCACCGAGGTTCTCCTCTGGATCTATGACATCCCCTAATTCTTCCTCCTTTGGACTCTACAATAAATGTTCCAAATTTTAACCATTCCTATTTCACACCTCTTTGTCTGATATCGTTGAAACGTCCTATCCTTTTGAAATCCTTAAAGATAATATTTCTTGATTTTCATTGAGAGTTTTCATAGGTGATTTTGGTCATTTAAGATTTAATTAGCTATAGAGGCTTGCCCTTATTTGAAGCTCGTCTGAACCCAGCTTAATATAAACACTATTTAGTTCTTCATATTAAATAGGGGAAATTATCGGAAAATAAAATGGTTTTGCAAACCAAACGGGCGTCAAATATTTTTAAGTTTATTTGATAGGCCCTCATCCTCAAGCCTTGTGTTTATCCTTTAGGATCGATAAAGGGTTTCAGGTACATCGCTCTTTCATTTAAACTATGAAAAATATGAGGTCATTTTGATTTCATATATTTTTAAACCTAAATCTATATGAAAATTAAAATGTCCTTCTGAAGCGGGCGACGGGATTTCGATTATGGTGACCAATAGCTTCTTATGGGCAACTCCCCTAACCAAAAATAGTGTCGACAACTTCTGGCGACTACGCTGGGGACAAGCTTCTCTCTCCATTTAAATAAGGTAATATTATCTTCACATATCGGTAATGTGTCCCTGTTTCTCTTGGATCAAATTACTCTTCTTTTGTTGACATACTTTACCCATTTCTATCTTGGGAAAGTACGACCAACTCTTTGGACTTCGGGACAATCTTTTCAATCACCTTTGAACAGAAGGTTTCAGGAGGCCATTAAGGACTCTTTAAATCTTCATGTGGGGTCAGACCCCCAATAGGTGTGTTGGTAGACTAGTTCCACCTGGGCATTATGTGTCGCTAAATGGGTCTCACACTAGGTCCTAAAACACTTCACATCTCCTTTTCAACTTTAATTTGCTATTTTGCAAATTGAATTGAATTATGCTGTGTTGCGTGCGCTTTAAAATTTTCTTATATTAATTAAATTTTTGTACTTTTAAATTACCTTTTTATTAAAAATTTTAAAATTGCCACAAACTAAAACTTACCCGGTCTACAGATCAACCTCTGTTATTTTTCAGTGCTTGCATTAAGATTATAAGGTTTTGGCCATATAGCTAACCCGAGAACTTTCTGTTCTAAAGTTGCTGCAATGGCCTACCCAACGTTGACTTTTTCTTGCAATCTACTGAAGAGTCATAAAGCCCGTAACCTTGCTCCTACCATCAATTTTGGAGCTAGATTTGGGAGCCAGATTTGAAGACCTCAAGGTTATCCTCGGAAAGGCACCATTTGTCATCATGAAAGTCACCGCTCCAGAAATTCAAGACCCGTCTCTTGAGTTCGACCTGAACTATCTTCAGGACTTCCCTTCATATAAGAAGGCCAAGACTACTGCTGCCACCCTGGCAACTGCCAAGCCTGCTGTCCTGCTGCTGCTAACGGGAAAGAAGTAATAATCATTGAAGATCCAACTGAGGGATTGACTATGCCACCACCAGTATTCAAAATTGGATTGAGTTCAAGAAATGCACTATGATACACCTAAAATATATAGTGTTATTAGACACATTTTTATACCTATTGTTGAGATATGGCGCTTTAATGTAAGGTGTTTTTGTATTTTTTCTTGCAGATATAAGTAAAAATAGAAAAAATGCTTAGAGTGAAAAAGGATCAAATTTGGAAAGGATCAAATTTGGAGCAAAAGAAAAGGATCAAATTTGGAGCAAAAGGGTGAAAAATTATGCAAAAGAGTTTTGGCGCCTAAGGGCCTGATCGATGCTTAAGTGCCGGTTAAACAGAGAAGACCGCGCCTAAGCACCAAGACCTCACGCTTAAGCGCTAGTGGCAGTTACTAGACAAGTAAAATCAGTTTTCATGAATTTCAAAGAGGTTTTTGAATTTCGTTTTCATGAATTTCAAAGAGGTTTTTGAGGCACTTATTGGCTTAATAGGTGGTTGTAACCACCATGGACGAAAATTATCATGAAAGGATGCATCTCTTAGGAAAATATATCAAATCAAGACACATTTTGAAGAGATCCCAAGGCAGCTCTTGGAAAACTATAAATAAAAAAAAGAAAGGACTTAGAAAAGAGTCCTGAAAATATTGGCAAGTTTTGAAAGTTCTTTTCTGGGGAGTTAGTTTGGAGAGATTTTCAGGAACCACTTTTTATTTACTTTATCCTTTTTATTATTTTGTTTTGTGTGGTTGTACAAGAGAAGAGATTCAAAGGAAGTTCAAGAGTCTGGTGGATGACTTGTGATAAGTTTTTATCTATTTATTTTAGACAACTTTTAGTTTTAATCGAGACTTGTTGTTGGTTTGACAATGATTTCTTCTTTTAAACTAAAATGTGGTCTTTTTTGGTTTTAATTGAGACTTGTTGTTGGTTTGACAATGATTTCTACTCCATGGATTTTGAGTAGTTTTCTTTATCTTTCATCTTTCTTCTTAAAATGATAAGTAATTAAGTGTAGGATGGAAGTTGTGGAGAGTAGTGATCTTTAATGTTGGAAGAAGTTGTGATGATTTAAATCCAGCACTTCATTTACTTATTGATTTAGCCAAGCTAAATGTTAAAATTTGTTGTGAGAACATGTAAGAATTGGGCTGGTATTGTCTCAGTCAACAATTGGAAAGAATTACATGAGGTTGTATGAATGAGAATGTAGTTCATATGATTGAGTCCAAATAAATAGATAAATATTCATTGATGAGTGTAGAGTTAGAGGACTTTAAAGTGACAGGTTAAAGCCCCCAACTTGGTTTATTATTTTAGGTTCTGATACGAGAATATAAGCCCCCAGGTGGAGGGAATCATGGGAACTCTAGAGTGAGAGCTAGTATCTTCTCTGCCTAGCCAATCTTCAGAACTATTCAAACTTTAAATTAGCCAATGTTCTTTATAGCATCTCTTGTAAGAGTAATGAATATTATTGCTCCTATTTGGCACAACACAATTTGCATACTTCCACAAAAAAATTCCTATACTTATTACTGATTCATGATAAGAAGAAAGATATTTTCATATTAAGTACTTTTCTTCTACAAAAACTTTAGTTATCTTTTTAAATTGGTATTGTTCTATCAAAATATTGAAAATACCAAAAATATTTAAATTTTTATTAC